>NC_090961.1:970000-987500 GCF_040807025.1 Struthio camelus
TTGGACACCTGCAGCGGGGAGAAGGGGGAAGAGCAAAGTCCACAAAGTGTTTGACCGGGCAAAGCGTGGTCACTTCAGGAGGTCACGGTTGGTCCAGCAAACGCACATTCCCCAGCCTCCAATCTAAAATCTGCCGAGTACTTCAATTAATTAAGCATTAATCAAGGATCAGTTGAATATTATTATGGATATGTATATGGATATGGGCTATATTTGGCTCTGGGCAAAGTTGATGAACAAGAGGTTAGCCTTTTAGGACAACCTGTGTCCTGGAGCTTGCTGTAACATTTAGCATGGCATTGTCTCCTCTTAATATGAGCCATTTGTCAGTGCAATCAGTGCGAGACCCCTACAATCTGCTGCAGGGGGGCAGAGGGGCCTTCTGCTCCAGTGCAAGAGCTGGAAATGAATGCAATTGTTCTTTATTTTTGGGCTGGAACAACCTTGGCAGCCCACATAGAACCGCGTTTGGTCGGCCGAAAATGAAAGGAATAACATAAATCAATAATGGCTGAAAAGTCACTTTGTCATCTCGCTTTGAAGATACTGTACTGAAGCCAAGACGGCTCACAGGGCACTGACTACTAACCCATGCAAAGGTCACGGCTAGAGCAGTTCAGAGAAGTTTGTACAAAGCTTTCTCAGTGGCTTTGCTTAACTTCAGCTGCTATAACAATGCTCCCAAATAACAATCACAGTTTGCCATATGGATGGCAGCCAGCGCTGTCAAAACGGCACCTTGCCCTGAGGTGCTCTGCTCGTGCCCAGGCGCTCCACAACACCGGCAAAGGGAAAAGCAACAAAAATGGGAGGAAGGGGAGGGCACCAGTAATAATACTGGTTATTATAAATACGGTTATTAACCACACCCTGCCCGGGGAGGGAGAGAAGGACCGAAACGCCCCAGGGAACCGGCGGTAAACGGTCCGCGGTGGCGGACCTGGGCGGCCGGCGGGCCAGGAGCCCCGCGCCGTGAAACCCTCCGACCGGGCGCCCTGCCAGAAGGCGCTGCAGCTCGGGGATGCTTGCTAAATGACGACGCAGGCGGAGGAAAGAGCTTAGCTATGTCACAGCATCTGAGAAGGTATCCCACTATAGGGAAGAGACAAATCCTACTGTATTTTACGTAGCTTTAGCTTTTGTCTTAACACAATTAATGAAAAGCCTCTAGCTTTTAACCACAATATGAAAGGTGTGCCTTATACATTCTGTTCCCTAGGTAATACTCCACTGTATTCTATATTTTGCACTTAATATCACCTTGTCAGTCAGAGAGGCAATAATACATTAATGAAACCTAGCAAATAATTATTGTGGACAATCAGATTATGCTTTATTAACGGTTTCATAATTGAGGAATCTCTGTACATCAACTGTATTGTCCACAGATGTGTGTGAGAGCCCTCTGTTTATGCACACCCCTGGACCAATCAAACAGCAGCCATCACTAATAAAGGTTTATTTAATTCTCACAGTAAAATTTTAATATCACCAGCAGCCTGGGGAAGCCTCAGTGAGTGGATTTGCTTGACATCAGATAGTTTCCATTCTGCTAGTCCCAATACTTCTTAATCTTTAATATCAAGGCAATTAAAATTAATGGCCACTCATCCAGAGCCACTGTGGGCAGTGTTTCCTTGACATCAATTGTTTGATGGGATTACCTAGAGGTTAAACTAACAAGCAAGGTTTAATTGGAAGCAATGAGAGGAGCAGCGATCGTACGTTATGTTTAACCCGCATACCACATCTAAATGAATATCCAGAAATGTTAAACTCTTCCCGAGATTAAAACACACGCTCCACACACAGGTAGAGCAGAGTCCGGGGCTGCACCAGCTACCGCGTGAAAGCCGCAGCATCGCTTTCGGTAATGAAGTCGTGATCCACGTACCCTTTGCCTCCCAGCCTAAGGGCTCTCTTCAACTCTCGTATTAAATATATTAGCAAAGGGGCTGCAGCAGAGCACGCTCGCAGCCCAGAGATGCTCAGAGCTAGAGCTGCGGCCGCGCGTGGATGAGGGGCTTGGGAGCAGAGCGTGGCCGCGGAGAGGGAGCAGCAGGGCCGCCCAAACGCCCCGGGCACAGGACCAGCTCCCGTGCCAGGCACTGCACAAGCCAGGGGATGCTGGAATTACCGTGGGGTTTGCACCCCGGAGCCAGCTGGGCCACGAGCACCGAAAGCCAGGCGCGTTGACAAGCTGGCTCTTACAGGTCAGAGGTGCCCTGCCTGCGAGGGGTGTTTAGGAAGTGTTGTGGCTACTGGAAAAATCGCAATCAGCCCAGCAGATCTGGGAAGCTTTGGGAGCGGAGCCTGGGGGCTGGATGCTCCCGTGGCCAGCATCCCTCCGGCGCACCAGCCGGCTTGGGCACGTTCCCGCAGCCAGCATCCTTCCTGCGCGCCAACGGAAAGTTGCCTTGATTGTGAGCGGCTTCATAACACATTTTTCATTAAAACAAACTATCTCTTCACATGAAAAAACAATGAACATCTTTCTCCTCCTGATCATTGAAGGCCAATTAATTAATTGGGCTTAATTGTATATTGCATTTCAAACAATACTGTTGCACTTATTTATCATGTTAATTACAATGTTAAATAAAAAGACAATAAATTATTACTCAAATCATCAAGATGCCTCAAGATTTGGGATGGGGCAGGCCTGCCTTGTGTCTCTGCGCCGGCTTATTCCATGGGATAAATCAGGGCTTGCTCTGCAAAAGCAGCAGCTGACACAAGAGCGTCACTGTTGAAATTAGTGAACTAAATATTTATGGATCACAACTGTTTCCATTGTGTTTCCAAGTATTCCTATCACAGTTTATGCTCTGCACCTAATTAGATGTCAAAAATATAAAATTTTGAAAATATATAGGGAATTTTTAATGGGATATGTTCTATGGCTAATAATTTTACCTCTAGAAATTATTTTTTGTAAGTTTGCATCTTTTTTTGGCTCCCAAATGAAGCCACAGGTAAGAGCCTCTAGATCTACAGCTCTTCCTGTCAATGGGCTTACCAAAATAAACAAACTCAGACTCAGAAGAAGTGAGGGTGGGAGGGGTGTTGAAACCTAGCTTCTGCATTCTTTTTTTAAAATAATTTTAAATATATTCTATTGTCAAACACATTTTTCTTTTGTTTGAAGCAGTGAAAAATTTTATTGCTGTAATCCACTGACATGCTTTCTGCAATGACTATGCCCTTTCTACAGCCTGTATGATAGACTGATAGTTGTTCATGACATCCTGAAAGAGGCTCATCTGCAAAAGTATAAAACATCAGCCTTGCAGCCATGGTAAGGAGTGAACAGATGATACACTTTATCTCCCTCAAACACGTGCTGATCGGGCAGTTCTAAATTACAGCCGACGATGTTCTCTGTTAGGGACATTTTTTTCCCCAGAATTACCTTTTCCATACTCTTGAAAACAGTATTGTATGGGGTGTTCATCTTAATAAATAGTTTGTCTTTATGCTTTTCTGGAAAAACCTTCTCTACATATTATTTTAAACATCGATACCAAAACTGAGACCATCTATCTCCTATCTGCAACCAAATGATTCTGGGAGACTATTTTCTTTGCAGCTCTGTAAAGTGCTATGGCAGCAAGATTTCCAGTGAGCTGCTTAATCCAGGGGGAGGATGACCCAAAATACTTACTAATTAAGCGTTTGAGGGAGAAAATGTTCTGCCATGAATCTGCCCCCAGCATTTACAAGCCACTGACAGTGCGAGAAAGAGATATCTTGGATGATCGTTAGAAAAGACTACAAGGGATGTCTAGCTCAGCTGGAAAAAAGGACAAAGCCTCTTCATCAAACATGAACCAAAACCTTTAGGAGTTTGGAAAGCTTTCTATTAACAGATATTTCTTTCATTTTCCAGCTCTTCGCACTTCCAGGGCCTTTGCAAAATGAGAGGTAAATAGGGCACAGCATCAAGGAAGGCAACTGTGAGGGACTCCTGGTCAAGGCTGCAAATACATATACTTGGAGATTTTTCATAAAAGCTCTGTGCAAGGTGCAGTTCAGCCATTCACTTGGATGCCATCGCTTACCCCATGTGATGCTGTTCCTGCCAGTGTTTTAAATGACTGCACAATTTACTCCTGATTCCTGGATTACATCCTCTGACTTTTGCTGCCAATACTAGAGCTGTGTGCACTGTACTATTTTACAGTGCATGCTCAGAGCTTTTCTGCTAGATGGCCTCAAAAATATATACATTTTTCAGTATGAATAAAAGACAACTTCAGCCCTGTTTGACCTAGTAAATATCAACTAATCCTGCAGTCCTGCCATATGGCCTTTGGAAATGCCTTTGAAAACCAAAGAATAGGATATCTTTAGCATTCACATTTTCTAGCTGTGACAGCAGATCTATCAGAAACTTAAGCAAGCCAGCTGAATGCAGTCGCTCCTTCTCTCCCATACATGTTCCTCTCCCATTAGATGATACATTGCCCAGTTTTCAAGCTTTCCCATCATCTGGAGCTTTTTCTAGCCATTTATAATACTCCGGCGAGACTGAAGCTCTGATAGTGGCCCCAAATCTGCATCTATGGAAGCTAATGCCCAGGTTCTGTGGTTAATGCTGTCCTTACAGTTAGGCTGGAAAATGTCACCCTTCAAAACCCAGGACGCTATAAACAGCAATACAGAAGATGCGATGCAGCTACTCCCATCACTCACCCAGACTTCCTAATGGATTCAAGAAACAACTAATACACACTCCTATCAAATATTAAAGAGAGAAACCTACATTCACGTCACAGGCTCACTGCTGCTGCTACATTTTTGGACCATCTGCCTGCTTTTTTATTTCATTCTACAATGCATACGTTCAATCTTATCAACCAACCAATTAAGAAAGAAATCAGATCTATTAGCACTAGAAAACATCAGTTACAGCTTCTCAGATGTTCCATCTCATTTCCTTCAGTCACTTCAGGCGTATCTAGACCCAGCTTTTTATCTGTCCCCTCTTCAGAATCACCAGCTCCTTGACTGCCAGGCACAAGGCACCCTCCCCTGAGCGCACAGGAAACATCTCTCCAGCAGGTCTGCCAACCTCCCAACCACGATGTGTCTTTTTCTCCAACTACGTTTTGCCAGCAGAGCCAAAGACCTTTCAATGGTTATTTAAAGCAATTTCTCCAGCTTGGTCTTGATGGATCTTGCTATCCTAATTATGCAGCAGGCTGCCTTTGCTTAGGTGGCTCGATTTCTGAACGCCACTTTCTGAAGGAATTGCTATAAACTATCTTGCGCCAAAAGGACCAAAACCAAACACAGGATGGAGGGCTTCGGACCAAGCTGGTCAAGCGTTTATGTACTGTGCAGCTTTTAGCCTGTGCCAGAAATCCAAGATAGCATGCAGCAATGCCTGCCAGAGAGCTGCCCCGCATCCAAAGTCAGCTAAATCACATCAGGTTTGGGTGGCCTTTTTCACAGAAGGTTTCACTTGGAAGTCTTCAATAAAGTACCTGAATTTTTCATGATTTCAATGGAGACCTATAAAGTAAATCGCAACTCAGGTCTCCATTATAAAGCTAAAGGTTGCATTGCTAATAATGCCAGCCTGCAATCATTAATAGTTAACACATTATTAGCCACAGGCATTGCTCTTCTGAAGGACTTGAAATATTGATAAGCAGAGCTGATCAGAACAGGAAGGAGGTGGCACTCCAGCCCTCGCACGTGAGCAGCGGGGTGGCTGGAAAGCTCGGAAGCTGTTACTGAACTTTCTTTTCTGTGACCCAAGTGATAACCTTTCCCAAAGTGTAAGAGTCAGATTTGCTGTGGGAGTATTTTGGTTTTCTGTCAGATGTACAAGCCACAAGAAATATAAAGTGTTATTTTGCTTTTTGAACTATCTGGTGAAGTAAACAGTGAAGGAAAGCTTGATGCAACAGTGTCGTAGACCAGAACGTCACTGCGAGAAAATAGTTTGGAGCTGTAAGAAATACCTGGGTCTATATGGAAAGCGTAGCCTTAGCCAACAAAGGTGTGCATTTTTGATGAGGGAGATGTTGTTTTTCTTGCATTAACGTTATAGTAACATTTATTATATATGATAAAAGGAGTCAATCTGCTTAGTACATTTTTGCTATAGAGAAACCACTCATGTCACTTCACTAATATTGAAAAGCTGGCTTAGAAAAAAAGATCAAGCAATCCAAAAAATTCTGATCTCTAAAAATAGATTATGTATCTGTCGATAAACTAGCTTTTCTGTGAAATAATGGTAAGTTCTAATGAACTTTAACAGACAATAAGGTTCAACTGTTTGAGAGCCTTACTGACTATATATAGAGAGAAGTCTGATATAGAGTAGGATGCTACCATTACACTCATTTTATTTCAATCTTTGTACATATATTCTTTTTATCTCAGAACATCCCCAGCCATCTGCCGGCACACAGGCCTTCCTGCAGAGCTTAGTCTTGTTCCAGCTGCCTGTTGAACTTCCCATCTCTTTACTGTCAATAATTTAAATTTAAAGGGATTACGAAGGTGTATATCGAACACGACCACTGGGAGCACGTGGCGGAGGTGCCCAGCCGGTCCCTCCGCCTCCGCAGCCCCGAGGAAGACAGCGGCTCTCCGAAGGCTGCTCGTTTCCGAGCCACCGTGGGCAGCTCAGGGCCGCGCTTGCCCCAAGGGCTCCCCGGCCGCTTCCTACCTGCGATACTGTGATGCTGCATTTCTTTGCCAGCTCTTCTTTGGCTTCTTCACTGGGGTAAGGGTTGCTGAGGTGGGAGTAAAAATACTCATTCAAGATTTCCGTGGCTTGTTTACTGAAGTTACGCCTTTTCCGTCTGAAATGACAAGAAAAAGACACGTCCGTTATGGCTACAGCCAAATCTCTGGCAGGGTTTGCAGAGGGGCGAGGGACCCTCGTCCCACAGCGCCATGCCTCAGCACAACGATGAAATCTCGTTAGTGCCCCCGAGCCCTCAGGCCCAGCCCCGTCCGGGGGCGTCACAGGGCTTTGCCCTGCCGCCAGCAGCTACAGGCGCTGCTTGGAGGAGGCGGCAGCCGGCAGCACGTGCGCCTCGCCGGCCAGGGACCGAGCTCCTCCTCGGCCCGCGGCGGCGGGCAAGCACTCAGCAGCGGCGCAGGGTGCAAACACCATCAAGCAACAGGCAAGGCAAGGTGCTTGCCGGGGGAGGCCACAGCCCCTCCGTGCCAGGGATGGCTCTGCCCCCAGGGATGGTCCTGACCTCGGCAAGGTGCCTTCCTTGGAGCACGCTATCCTCTCCACTGCTTAAACACTCTGCCAACAAGTCTGCTTCCCTTTACAGGCAGGTCAGTCAGGGCTTTTGCACCAGCGTGCTGGGGTGAACCCAACAGCAAAGGACAAGATGCCCTTAGCAGGTGTCCTTATTAGCCCTCATTGGAGCTAATTGGCTTTCGGGGCTCTCTCAGGTGAGGCCCATCTGTACAACCTCCTCCTGACGACTGCAGGCTCTCATGTCCAGCACGGGATGTCATACCGAGGAGTGCTCCTGCCCATGCAGCCTTGCTCAAAGAGATGAGTTTCTCCTACACGCGCTGCCCCGGTGCGTGCTCCAGCGTGCCCAGGCAGCAAGGCAACGCGAGCAGGAGAGCGGCAGCGGCAGCAGCTCTGGCCGCGCAGATGGCTCTGTGCTGCTTTGTTGCTGCACCGGGTTGCAGCACTAGCACCTGCACAGCTGTGGCAGCCTTCCCCTCCAACCCGACACGGGCTGCTCTCTTCCTCCCTGAGAGCATCCTTTCGAAAGCACCGGTTAAACATTTCCTCCAGAGTTCCCTTCCCCTCCGGGCTGGTTGCAATCTAACTGCCTGCGCCTTAGGCCAGCAGGCAGCCGAGCGGCAATCCCCCAGTGCTCTGTTCCAGCAGTATCGCCGTGTTGCTAACTACGCTGTATCCTGGAGCAGGCAGACTCTCTCCCTAGAGCTGTGTTTATCTCATTACTATGCTTCCGCTCATTTTGCCTTATTTACCTTCCTTCTTTTTAAAGAAATCACTTTAAAATGTGCATCTGCAAGCTTTACCTTTGCAGTTACTGGAGCTCTCCATAGACATTTCCTCCAACTGTTTGTAATTACCCTAATTTGCCACACCTGCCAGTGACCTCCTTGTTAATAAAATTATTTTGGTCTTGTTTAGCTCCTCACAGCTTTCAGGTGTGAAGCATGAGCTAGTTGCTAAAGGGAGGCCCTGCATGGTGCCTGTTTGCTTCTCCAGGCTCAGAGGTTCAGCTCAGCCTCTCTTCTCATGCTGTAGGGCTCAGCTAGCTGCCAGGGTCCTGCACGTGTTAGCTGAGCTCCACAAAGTGGGACAGTGCTGGGGCCGATGTCCCAGCTCATCTGGGCTTCTAAAGAACTCTTCCTATTTCTAAAGAAATCTTCCTATGAGCCTCTTCCTAGCTCCTGCTTCTTTCTGCTCCTTCCTCGCAGCCTGTGGGAAGAGCTCCCTGTCTGCAGGCAGGTGCTCTCTGCTACTGCTCTCTACTTGCCTTCGCCACACCAGTGTCGGGTGCTCCCCCAGGAACGGGAAGCTGCTCTTCACGCCGTCTGTGGGCCCTGGGAGCTGTGAGCGCTCGGCTGGACTTGCCAGTCGCGAAGCTGTGCGAGGAGAGGAAACGCTCGGCAGCTCCAGCTCGCTTTGGGAGCTGGCTGCGCGCTGAGCCCGGCGCCGAGCTCCAAGAGCGATGCTGAGCGTTAGGGAGCTGCTGGTCCACAGCTCCCAGGCCAGCAGGGTGAGCAAGCGGGCCCAGCCCTTGCACTAACATGTGTTCAGAAGACGTGGGCACTGCCATGAAAGCAAAACCCCCTTTTGCAAAGCAGCCTGTGTGAGGGAGCAATGCTCTGCGCTGTGTCCTAGGGGCGCAGCAACCTCGTGCTGGGCCAGTCCCTGCCCGCGGTGGGCACGGCTCTGGGGAGACCCGGCTCTCCGAGGGCTGCTCTGCTACCACTCCCCTTCCCCAGAGAAGCAGGAGCGGCACTCTGCACCCCCTTACCTGGCATCGAGGAACCTTGATCTTAAAATCATTACTGCTTCGCAAGTACTTTGTTTGAGTTGCATCTGGATGGAGCTGAATTTTCGATGAATGATGCCCACCATCCTCTCAATCTCCTTGGGAGAAATGGGACGTGTCCGACTCTGTTCTCTGAGAAGGTTCATCACATGTGTAGTAAATTCGTTGCATGCCTGCAAAGGAAGGGGAGGCTTAGGAACGGTGCTGTACGGTCCCACGAGGACACAGGGTGGCCTGGCTGCGGGGCCGAGCCACCAACAGCCGGAGGAAAGCGAGCATCCCCCAACCCTTGCGCGATCCCCAGGTGGGCCAGCCGGCCCCGGAGGGACCCTCAAGCTGTCCCGGACTCTCCCCACTCACGACCTGCCTCAGCGACTAGGGTAGTGCAATAAGATACCCCAGACACCGCTGTAAATGAGATCTGGGACCTTTTCAGGGTGGCCAAGGCTGCTGAGCCACGGTGGCATAGCTCTTTCTAACACTCGCTTGCTTCTAACCGTGCAAGCAGACTGCTTTCCTACCTCTGCAGACAGACCGCAGTGGAAAGGAGAGGTCAGGATCAGCGATGTGAATAACCGCAGGCAGGAGGGTAACGCGAGCGGGGAGCAGCGCGCTGGGCCACCTCCGCCTGGGAAGGGCTGTCCCCTCCCGCTGACCGCGGGGCTGCCAGGAACGCAAGGAGCCCCAAACAGGCAGCATGCAGAGCTGCTCTCTACAGCACATCAGGTTAATTTAGACCTTTTTGAGGTGACTTGCACAGTTCTGCCTAAACGGTGGAATTCCAGAGAAGCTGCTGGGCGTCCCAGCCCTGCCCGAGCCTGGCCTCTGCTGCGCTGCACAAACGCTGCGGAGGGAAAGGCATCACAAGCTATCAATTATCAGCCCCAGACCACGCAGGCAAAAGGACACGATGATATAAACTTCTCCAGGCTGCATCATCAACAGACTTTCCTGATCTGAGCCTCGTATGACCAAGCGGCTGTCATGCTGGTATTCCAGCTTCCCCCTACGCAGGCTGCAAGCTGCCACAAACTACGCTGATTTATGTCTCCTTTATCTCTTTCAAAAACAAAAACTGGGACTCTCGTCTGCTAGAGAAAACCACGTTGCAGCTACAGGACTAATCTCTTCCTAAGGACTTGGAGGGGAATTCGAGCACGTTCCATGCACACTAACCTATCGCTGTCCCAGCGCAGCCTTCGGAAAAGAAGAGGCGCCGGGCCGCTGTGCTGCTTCTCCCTGTTTATGAGCACACAGAAGATAAACTGCTGCTCTGTTCCCATGAACGCTTATCACACAAAGGTGGATGTATCAAAGGCTTAAGTATCTCCAGTAGGTGTATGCACGTTGATTATACAAGGAAGCAGATATCATAATGCAAAGCTGAGCTATAATCGCTTCCAAATAAGGCCAAAGGATTTCACTCTCATGCATCTAACATAACGGGCTATGAATAGGATACTCAGCAGTCACTACATCACGCAGAGGAAACAGTACAAATACCTTGTTCAGACACATATGTTAAATATCTGCTTGATACTAGCTCCTCTTTTTCTTCTAAAGTCAGCGTTAAAAAGACCTTTATAATTTGTCTTACAGCTAAATTTTCAGTGATTCTCCTGTGCTTGGATAGATTGGGTGAGGGAAAGAGTTAAAAGTGAAAAGTTTATGCGTCTAAAAACTCATAATTTCCTATAACATTTGCTGAACGTCTCACAACTTATTAAGTGAAGCCATCTATGAATGCAAATGCTGATTAGCAATTTGGCAATAGCCCAACATTCGCAGAATTCACATAGCTTTTCTTTAAACCAGTAGTTCATACATGATTAATTAGAACATCTCATTTATGTAGTGTGCACTTTAGCTCATTACTCTAAGTAAAATTCGTTAAGTATTTACATTTAGATAATTAAAATCTGGGTACACCCTTAAGAAAGATGCATACACTTCAGGCAAAGTGATTTTTTTTTCTTTACACTACTGCAAGTAAATTACAGGCTAATTTACATCCTTGCTGCACCCGTTTGGAGGCAGCGCAGCGGCGGCTCAGCCTCTCGCCTCGCGAAGGTGCTGGTGCCGGGGGCTCCCCGCGCCCCCCGGCTTGACCCAGGCAGCGCTGCTTCGCTAGCGCAACGCTGCAGAAGCGCTGCTGCCGCCCCCGGGGCACGGCTGCCTCTCACGGGCTCCCCTGCTTGCGCTCACAAGCACTGCAAGCTCTTGGAAACCCGATCCGAAGCGTGGCCGGTCCCCAGGGCCGGGAGAGCCCCAACTCGGACGCTTGCCCACGCCGGGCCAAGCAGCTCTTCCAGTCGGAGCGGCTGCGCCCCGAGGGACACCCCGATGGACGCCCCGATGGACGCCCCGTGGGACGCCCCGAGACGGCCGGCCGGCCCCGCTGCACCTCCCGGCAAAGCTTGCGCCCGACCCCGCTGGCCTCGCTGCCCTGCCGAGCAAATCCGGGCTGCTGCGAGGAACGTCACGTACAGCAGTCGAGCTGCAGCCAACTGACCTTCGTATCGCTAGTTTTGGTTCACCTAGTAAACAGTGCCCAGTGGTAAAGTGAGGCATGCACCAAAGTGCAGCACCTTCTTTCCTGAGACAACACAGCGGCTCTGCTCATCCTAACAATACTGCTAAATTAAAGTATTTGGCACTGAAAGAATTTCGGGCACAATAACTTGTCACATGCCTCATTATTTGCAGAATTGGGTAATTCATTTTTAAAGTACTATAAAAATGGTAACTATTACAATGAACATATTTTCAGGCATTTGTTTACCGTGAAAAATATTTCTCCACAAATATAGTATTGAAAAAGGGCTGTTTCAAAGCTAAATGCGTTTCTTGCTTTCAAGAAGCAAAAAGCTTTCCCTGCATTTACTTGAATTGCTTGAAAAGACTCCATTTGGTTACAGCTATTTAAGGCTGTAGTTTAGTTTAGTTTAGTTCTACCAGTACATCCTGTCTGTAGAGTTACTTCGGTACAGCAGAGCGGAAGTAAACTCAGAAGACTCTGATGCTCTGTCTTGTTTTCTCGTGTTTATTTATAGTGTCCAAGCTACTTGATCCCTTTTTCACTACTATTTTTCAGGCCTCTGCTTGGCGCCCAAGACATTATTAATAATGTCACGCTGTAAGTGATGGCCTTGGTAACCTGCTCAGAAACCTTGCAGGAGCAGAGGGTGCTTCTGCTAGCCTCAGTGCCTAATCCAGCCTCCTCAGATGAGCACAAGGAAAAGAGAGGAAACGGCCCGAAACAATCTCTACCCGCAAAGCCAGTCTGCACCGCGCACAGCTGAACCCAGCCAGCGCTCCGTGGATCTGGCAGTGTTTTCCGAGCCACCACACCTCACCCCAGTTTGGGGCGAATCCAGATGACATCTGTGAGCTCAGAAAGCAGGTTCCCAGATGCTCCGAGAGGCCTGGGACCCTTACAGTACTTGTGCCTACAGCAAAAAATGTATTTCAGTGTAATTATAGAAGATAGCTTTCAATATGTCATCTCTATTACAGTAGCTGTAAATTATGGAAAGAACTGCCTGTGTACAACCATTTCTCCTGGCGCAAGGCGAGGGGAGAGCTGTTTGATGGCGTGACACACTTTCCATTTTTCTTTTTTTTTCGTTTTTTTTCAAGTGCATTCCCTTAACTGGCAACAAATGTCAGAATCAAACTCCGTCTGGAAAACATCTTGAGAAAGACGCTTCAGTTTCTGCTGCTGGGTGCAGTGGGAACCAGAGGAGCACGCAGGCAAGGAGAGAAGATGACAGGAGCTGCCCCATTTTGAAGCATCCTCCTTTTCCGTGGGGCAGGTGTGCTTCTGTGCGCGCCTTGTCTGCCACGTGCTGGGGGTGATCTGCTCGCTGTCTGCAGGAGGGCAACGGCATTTCAGAAACTTGCAGCCAGTGAAGACAGAGATACAAAGTCCTGGCTGCCTCTCAGCTGCTGAGACAGGCACTGTTTTGAGACAAACTGGTAGGAGACAGTTTGCTGCAAGGCTAGGGAAATTATCATATTTCTGTAGAGCAGACGTTGCTGGGTGTCAGGATCAACAGGGGGAAGCGCTCATGCTTCAGATCAGCTCTACCTCTCTCTCTTTCTCCTATCAGCACTTGAGCATCCTCCAAAGTTTCCTGCGGTGTGGACGGATGGCTGTGACATTTCAGCTGAAACCTTTGTAAATGGAGCTACAGGGCTAAAAATGCTAGTGCTTCCCCCACATCATTAAACTTATTAGAGTCAAAGGACACTTGCCAGGAAATGGCTGTAAGCACCAACCTGAATTTGCTTTGGCCCCAAATCTATCTCCAGCTTGAGTCCCTGTGATTTTATAAGACACTTTTCTGCTGGATGATGCTCGTTAATTTGACGGCCATCCCTATCTAAGCGCGACAGGCTGCACATTCGTTACTCGTGTGCGGCACACCACAGCGCAGGAGAGCTAACGGGCCTCACAGGATATTTGGGGTGCTTGAAGGCTTTTTTACTATTATTTTGGGGAGAAAAGGAGATTTGCCCAGTCTCTGCCAGTTATTCGCTCAGCCTCGGCAGCAACTGAACACCGTACTGACAGAGCGGCGACCCCAGGCGAGACGGCGCCGCCAGCTCCTGACCCAAGCCGGCCTCCCGCCTCCCAGGCGAGGGTCCCGTCCGCGTTTCCAGCAGGACGCGGCGTGGACGCGCCGGCGGGGAGCCCTCCTCCCAAACGCCTCCGCCACGCTGCTCGCGGACCCGACGTCCTCCCGCCGCCCGCTGCGCCCCAGGCTGGCGCTGCCGCCAGCGGCCGGGGAGCCGAGGGGCCGCGGAGCGCGGGGGGCCCGGGGAGCAGCGGCAGCCCGGATCGGCGTGCCGTGCAGGCGCGCAAAGCCGTGCACCGGCGCTCGCCGGCGCCTCGAGCGGGCTGCAGGCCGCAGGCGGCGGCAGGACGGCAGCAGCGGCCCGGCAGCGGCGGCGGGCGCCAGGCGAGGCGCAGCAGAGCGCTCTGCCCGCCGCCCCCGCCGCCCCTCCGCACCTCTCCGGTCGATGCTCGCCGCAGACTCTGGCACGGGTTGGCTTTCCCGGCAGTGCCTTTCGGAGACATTGCCCGTGTTTCTAACGGCATAAAAAGGCACAGCGAAGCGGCCAGAGATCCTTCAGAGCATCTTCACATGCAGAGGGAGACTCTCGAGATAAAGGGTCCTGCTGTCAAAGCATCCAGGCTCGGCTTCACGCACGGCAAAGCAGACGGGCAGACGTGCCAAGGCAGAGCGCAGCGCCTAGGAAAGGAGCCTGGGCAGAGCTGCGTGCAATTCTCGCTGCCCTCGTGGTTTCAAGTGGTTTTATCACCGCCTTAGCATCTCTTTTGTGGTTTGGGTCTGTTCAGACCGAGGCTTTGCCATGACGGCCTGGGGGCGAGGGCAGGACTTCCCCCAGCTCAGCTCAGGAAACCACCAGCTGATTAGGTTCGCTGAGCTGATTAGGCTCAGCATTCACGAGCTTTACTAGGACACCTCTGGGAGGGGGAAACAAAGACATTGCTTGAGGCTTGCAAGGGCCAAGGGTCTTGTGCCTTTCTTTTCTCCCTCGTCTCCTTTGATGCAGCTGTTCATTGAAAAACCAGAAAAGAGACTAGATAGAGAGGTGTCTCCTTTAGATTATAGAGAAATAACAGCAGCCCGGTCCCTGCTGCCAGGACCTACCCAGGGGCAGGATGAGGCTGCTCTGAGCACCAGCAGGCAGCAGTTCTCAACAGCTCCTGGTGCCATCAGCCTGGCAAACACGGTGGGTCACCGAGTGCCAACAGGGAGCTTAAAACCACCGGTCTCTGCAGTGCACGCTATACTTCAGACAAAAACACTGAGTGCTGATGTCAGCCTGAAAAGGTTTCACTGTGACCTTGATTTCCATATTTCCTATTAGCAATAGCAGCTCCCAGAGCCTAGCAGGAGACAATGTGCCTGAGCCTCACCGCAGCTCCCTCGCAAACCGCCACAGCTGACTCAGCACTGTCCTCTCCTACAGCACCTCGGACCCATCCTGCCCAGTCATCTCCCCTCCGACACCTACAGCACCTCGGACCCATCCTGCCCAGTCATCTCCCCTCCGACACCTACAGCACCTCGGACCCATCCTGCCCAGTCATCTCCTCCCTGATGCCTCCAAGGCTGAGATCGCCAGCATGGTCCAGGTGTGTGTGCTCCTTGACTCGCCACGCACCAGTCTTACAAGATTTCATTGCCAGCTACATAAACAGCACTGTGTCACAGGAAACCTTCCTCCTTTCTCCCTCACTGGACCGGCTCTAGCAGGGGAGAAATACTGGCTCACGTGTTGCTTTTATGTGGTTACACATAACAGAAAACAATCAGGCAAGCAAGACATGCATCCTGCGTCCAGCGAGCGCCTCCTCGAACGGCGAAGGGCTCGCATTACTGCACACCTCTTTCCACGGAGAGAGGGGTTGGGGAAGGGGGAAGAGGGGACGTGTTTTCGAAGCCCTGGATAGAAACAGGAGCTGGCAAGCAGAGGAGAGCAGCAGCAGGTACACATACAACTGTGAGAGGCTGATGTCTGACCTGTTCATATTTCTCCAGCTCTGTGTGATAGATTTGTCTGATCTGGGTCAATTTGGCTCTGTAATCTGAGTGTTCAATAGAGTTATCTGAAGACCCTCCAGAGGCTGCTGCGGCTGCAGCTGCTGCCGCCGATCCCCCACCTTTCTCCGGACCTGAGACTCCTTCTGCCAGAAGCATATTGTCTAGTCTCATTAGCTGGGGATCGGGAGGGTCTTCCTCCTGGGCTCCTCGGATGCTCAAACCTTGGGCAAAAAAGAGAGAACAAGAGAAAACACAGTCAGTATTTCTTGTATCTGCCAGGCTGCTGCCCGCTCCCTGCATGTCGGTGACAGCTCTTCCTGCAAAGCCCTTGCTGCTCAAAGAGACCACCACAGGCCAGACCTGGACAACAGCCCTTCCTCCAGCCAGATGGTGCCCTAGCATACCTAAAAGGACACAGTCCTCATGGAAAAGTCCTGTGAAATTCAACACAGACAAATTTAGTGGGTTTACAGCAATTCTATAGAACCCTATTGGTTCTAATACAGAATAAGAATATCTTTTAGTGCTTTTAAAGGACCCTGCAGAATTTTTAAACACTTTATTGTAAGTGTTAAAAGAGTATTCACGTGAGTGCAGAGACACACGCCTTCCGGTTGTTTCCAAAGACATATCTAAATCTACACGAGGCTGGCATTATCCCTATACGTTATATCACTTTGATGCAAGACCATGTGGTAAAAGTAAGTGCATTATTTATTTGGAAATAATTGATTTGCTTCTCATTTCCTTCCAAACGGATCTAAGCACTGCCTTATTCGCACTGAGACTTGCACCACTGAATTCCACCCCTGCTACAAGAGTCTTAAGTGTTGGTTTTACACGCTTGGGGAAAGAGCTGCCCCTCGCCACCCAGCTACAGAAGACTTCCCAAGTCACACGGAGCCACGTCAGGCATTTTCCCTGCGTGCCAGCGGTCTCCAACTTCACACAGCCTGTGCTGAAGTTTCACATAGGAAAAGGGAAATGGCTGAGACAGAATTGAGGGCAACATCTCAGAAATTGCTCCTGTGGGAAGGCTGCAGCGAGGAGGCTCCCAGCAGACCCTCCTGCTCAAGGGGCTGCCAAGCACCTCTGCAGAAGAGCATGGCACTTGAGAGCATATATTCAGAAACTGAATATATACAACAGGAATTAAACATTTTTTTCAATTGCCAGTAATTTAGTTGCTATCACGATGCTGGGATACTAAACATGCGTCAAAAATTGCTAGTGCTTTGGCAGTGTGTTTTTGGAACAACATTTTAAATCTAATTTCTGTTTCAAATCGAGAATTTCCAAAGTGATGCTCAGTCAGCAATCTCATCTGCGTCCTATAGATCAAGCCTGACAATTTGTAGGTTTAATCAGGTCATGCAGGCACAATGCCAAGCTGTTATCAACACTGCTGAAAACAAAGTTTAAAAATAATTACAGTAGCATAAAAATCACTAGAGCCGTGGCTTCTTGAATCAACATTTCCATTAAAGATGTAACACAACCGTGTATATCCCAGCCCAATTAACCTCTTAAATCTGTTTAAAAGCAGGTATTCATGCACTAGTTAGACAGGTCCCGGTGGGTCTGCGGTTGGCACCTCGCGTGTTTGCGTTCTGACTCGGTGTCTGCGCCTGCTTGGGTCCCTCGCAATGGTGCACGCTCTGCGCAGGCTGCAGCATCACGGCGGCGACATCCGCAAGCTGCCAAGCACTCAGCTGAGCACCAGCAATGCCGTCTCCTATGCTAGCCTGAAAATAGCAGCTGCTCTTTTAGAGACAGATTTCATTCCTTGATGCCTAAGCGCCACATACAGCATGACATGACCCCCTAGCTGGCCAGCCTTCCAGACTCAAGAAAGCACAGCATTAATTTCACTCTAAAATACACATTTTAAAC
>NC_090961.1:992500-1115000 GCF_040807025.1 Struthio camelus
CTCAGTCTTTATATTCTAAGAGCGATGCAGCTATATTTACATATGCATGAGAAATGTATTGGACTTAAAAGAGAGCGATCAGGTTTGATACTGGCACTGGAGAACTCAACGGTACGGCCATCAAATCAAGACCGCGAGCACTGATCTTCCCCGGGAGGGAAGAAAATATTGCACCCCACTTCCAGTCAAAAATACCAAATTTGCTTAGCTGCGGACTTTATGGATCTCAGTAAACTTCACTCATAAATCCCTCATGGCAGCAAGAATCCTTCACGGATCAGATAATTTACCTCCGACTTCTCTTTGCACTTATTTCCTCATCCGCTACTGCAGCCATCTTACTTCTCCATCTCATAAAACGTCCAAAGCACGAAGCAGCAACGGTAACTGCGTGCCTACAAGCAGAGCGAGCCGGCGGCGTCGCGGCACGCTGCGTCGGCACGCCACCGGGCCGCGGCCGTCAGACACGGGCATGCAGCAGCACAACGTAGAGTTTTATTTGCGTTACGATAAGGGACGCAGCCCCGCTTTATGGAGACGGCTTCGGGAAGCGTGGTGGGGTACAGGAACAGCAAACCTGCCGGGCATTGCTCGCGAGTTTATTTTGGCGTGCACGGGGTACGGCCAGGCGCAGATATCCTGTTAAGGAGCAAAGCGTCGCAACCGCCCACAGCAGCTTTGCCGGGTGCGTGCTGCAGCGCAGGGTGCGTGCTGCGGCGCAGGGTGCGTGCTACGGGTGCAGGGTGCATGCTGTGGGCGCAGGGTGCATGCTGTGGCACAGGGTGCGTACTGCGGTTGCAGGGTGCGTGCTGCGGTGCAGGGTGCGTGCTGCGGGTGCAGGGTGCGTGCTGCGGCATAGGGTGTGCGCTCCCGGCGCAGGGTGCGTGCTGCGGCACAGGGTGCGCGCTGCGGGTGCAGGGTGCATGCTGCAGGCGCAGGGTGCGTACTGCGGGTGCAGGGTGCGTGCTGCAGGCGCAGGGTGCGCGCTCCCGGCGCAGGGTGTGCGCTCCCGGCGCAGGGTGCGCGCTCCCGGCGCAGGGTGCGTGCTGCGGCACAGGGTGTGTGCTGCGGCACGGGGTGCGTGCTGCGGAGCAGGGTGCGCACTCCCAGCACAGGGTGCATGCTGCGGGCACAGGGTGCGCGCTTCCGGCGCAGCGCGCCCTCGTCTGCCCACCGGGCCGATGCACAGGGACCCCACTTAACATTGCAGAAACACACGCCTATGTAAAAATGCGATCAAAGTTTTATACATGTAGAATTTCCTAACAATAAATCACATAAATGGATATCTACACTGGGTAATAAAGCTGAACAGATTCTAAACTGATCGGTAAAGTTGCTCATAAATTGTTGTTTTTAGCAAGCTGTAAACAAAAGCTGTATAAATACCAAGTGAGCCTTATAATGTAACTAGGTACACAGAGAAGTGCTCCAGCTGGTCGGTTTTCAGAGAAAATGCACTGCTTTTGGACAATGTTTGGAACTCTTTTGTTATTGCCCAGCATAAACACTAGATCTACTGCTTGATATACTGGCAACAAAGGGAGAGGAAGGAGCAGAAATAAATGCTCCCGACTTTGTTGTCTCTCACAGTGTTCCCTTTCTGGCAGAGGTTTACACGCCATCACGTGCCTCGCTGCATTTGATGGGGCTATGCGAGGCACATCTCTTCTCTGCGCTGTCTATATTTTATTTAATTGCATTTCAGCGAAACAAAGAAAGCACATATATATTCATGCAAACCATGCACTAAATGTAATACTTACCTGCTGGGGACAGAAACTACGCAGGGTTCCCAGCCCAGAAATCACAGAAGAACGCACTGTAAATCTCGGGTTTTTCTAACGCCCACTTCAGAATGGAACAAGAAAGATCGTTTTAGCTACCTGTCCGAAGGTGAAACACGCAGCCAGCGAGACCCAGCACTGGACTACGGTAATGACAGGGAGGACTTCAAACTTGCCAGGGAAAACTCTTTCCCACAGAGGGTACTTCAGGAGGTAAATGCAGAGGTGTCAGCTTTGATTTGAGCCAACAGAAAGGAATCTTTGGACGGATAAGCTCCAGGACCTTTGAATTAAATGAAAGACCAGAACACTCCACAGAATGTCTGCAATAACAGTCTCTACAGAAAATTATGAGGAACTACATAAATCCACCCTCTTCCTCTTCACACAGGCTCATTAAAGCAGTACTGACTCTCTGGGCAGCTATAATTCTGCTGAGTGATACCCTGGAATCACCCTGTCAATACCCAGCGGTGTGCTGCCTCTCCAACTATCTGTGCCCCTAATATTCCTCTCTTTGATGGGATTTGCTGACCTTTAATCTGATGCTAGTTTACTCTCATCACTGAAGTGCAAGTCAGAGAGCAATAAAACGGCAACCTCGCCGATTCAAAAGGGAGAGCTAAAGCGCCACTAACTGTGAATCTAACCTTTCGTAATGGCTCTCCCCTTAAAAGGGGGAACATGAAGTGCGAGGCAGCTAAAACAAACAATATTTAACGCTGACTGCAAGATTTATTACGGCCCCCTTTGCATGAGTATTAAACTGGGGTTTCAGGGCTGTGAAGGGAGGCAGCGGCAGAGGGACGGTCCGGGCGCGGGCCTGGCGGGACGGAGGCGCCCTTGCAAGGGGGAAGTCCCGGGGAAACAACGGGTATCCTAAAAACGCCGGCGCTCTTCCCGGGAGGAGCCGCCGTGGCCATCGCCCGGGCCGGCCGCCACGCCGGGGCCAGGACCCCCACCACCGCCGCCACCACCGCCACCACCGCCGCCACCACCGCCGCCACCACCGCCGCCGTGGCCATCGCCCGGGCCGGCCGCCACGCCGGGGCCAGGCCCCCCACCACCGCCGCCGCCACCGCCGCCGTGGCCATCGCCCGGGCCGGCCGCCACACCGGGGCCAGGCCCCCCACCACCGCCGCCGCCACCGCCACCACCACCGCCGCCGCCGCCGCCGCCACCGCGGGGCCGGTGCGCTCCTCAGCTGCGGGAGGCTGAGGGGAGGCCTGGCATGGCGGCCGAGGGCCCGGGCCGGCCGCGCGCGCGAGGGAGACGGCTCTCCCGCCTTACGTAGGCGCGGATCGCCAGGAAACGCGCTGAAGTCCCGTCACAGAGCAGAGAAGTTATTGCATAACAAATTTCCTCCGGGCCCTCTGGGGAAAATAAAGACTGACAGCTCTGGGTTTAACAGGTGCTGCTGGAAGAGGAGCTGTTAGGAGGGGAAGGATGATCAAAACTATAATGTGATTAATTATTTATGCTTACGAGCGTGATTTTTAAGAGCGCGTCACGCAAATCGCTTGGTCTGGGTCAGCGTGACGTGTCGCAGCCCAGCGCGGGCCCGAGGGCTCCTCGGGGCTCCTCCGGACCCGCGCGGCGCCCGCCCGCCCGCCCGCCTGCCTCCACAGACGCTGCCTTGCGTCCGCCATCGCCCCGCCGCGATTTCCAGGGCGGGAAGAGACCGGCACGGAAGTCGGTGTTAAGTGTCGGCAGGGCAGGAGGCGTCGGGGCGGTGCTCTGCCTGGCGCAGCAGGGCGGCCGGCCGGGGGGACGCAGCGGGGCCGGCTGGGGGGACGCCACGGGGCCGGCCGGGGGGATGCCATGGGGCCGGCCAGCCGAGGGGACACAGCGAGGCTGACCGGCTGAGGGGATGCTGCGGGGCCGCCGGCCGAGGGGACGCGGCGAGGCTGACCGGCCGGGGGGACACAGCGGGGCCGGCCGGGGGGACGCGGCGAGGCTGACCAGCCGAGGGGACGCTGCAGGGCCGGCCGAGGGGACGCAGCGGGGCCGGCCGGGGGGACGCGGCGAGGCTGACCAGCCGAGGGGACGCTGCGGGGCCGGCCGGGGGGACGCGGCGAGGCTGACCAGCCGAGGGGACACAGCGGGGCCGGCCGAGGGGATGCTGCGGGGCCGCCGGCCGAGGGGACGCAGCGGGGCCGGCCGAGGGGACGCGGCGAGGCTGACCGGCCAAGGGGACGCGGCGGGGCCGGCCGAGGGGACGCGGCGGGGCCGGCCGGGGGGATGCCATGGGGCCGGCCGGCCGAGGGGACACAGCGGGGCCGGCCGAGGGGACACAGCGGGGCCGCCGGCCGAGGGGACGCGGCGAGGCCGGCCAGCGGGGCCCGCACCGCGGCACAGTGCCTTCCGCAGCGCCGGCCGGGGGAACCCGACAGCCCAGGCCGGTTCCCGAACGGCCCACGTGGACGGGCAGCGGGGCGATGAACGCGTCGGCGCCTGAGCTGCCGCCCCGCCGCCGCCGCCGCCGCCCAGCCCGGAGCCCATTTGCATGGAGCAATTACGGCACAAAACACCACCCAGCGCTTTTGAAGAGAAAATTGGAAGCGTGCATTTGCAGAAACTCACAAAGACAGACTTTGTCAAATCTAACAGGCGCTGATAAGGGGAGAGCTTTTATAAGGGATACTCAGAGATGTATCAGACGAGAGCAAGGCTGAATACAAAACAGTATTAGTAGAAAAAAGAACAAAGAAAAGGCCTGCTCCGTGTAAGAACTGGTAATACATTAAAAATTTAAAACCTGGCACGACAAATCTGGATACTCCCTGCAGAAGACAACTGATATTAATGAACAGGCCTGTGCATTCATTGTCTGCGATCCCAGAGGAAAAAAATAATGCTGGTTACGCTGATTTTTTTAAAGAGAAATTCTTCTCTGCACAAACAGCTCCTCCGCCAAATCGCCAGATTATTCCTGGCAGTTTTAACCTCAAAAAGCCTCAGAAAACACTCACCTGCCTGAGCACCTGATTCACCTGCATGCACCTCATTTCTCAGTGTAATTCTTCAGCACAGGACTTCATCAAAGCCCTGCTTCCCCTGACTAGCGCTTATTTGTTCGAGAAAAAGTACATGCTGGAGCTTGGCTCAAGCATCGCTCTCGGAGCTGCAAATGAAGCAGTTTCCTCCAGACAAAGAGGGTTTTGGTTTCTGTAACATTTAACCTGACAGTGCTAGAAGAAGGGCGAAGAAAAGACAACACGGGGCTTTATTGTTTAGACAAGGGCCCTGTCAGATCAGGTCGTCGCTTGGCAGAGCTGATGCAGGGAGAGCACCGGGCTGGAGAGCTGGCAGCGGAGAAGATAAGTGAAACAAGCACCTTGCAGACGCTTCCCCAGATGCACCAAAATTAATCACCGCCGGGAGGGAGGCGGGCAGCCCCCGGCGGCCCCCGGCGGCAGCACGTGGCAGCGGCAGCACCTCCCGCGGCCCCCGAGGCGCCGGCTGCGGGCTCCCGCGACGCCGGCCTCCCCGGCCCCGACGGAGGCGCCGGGCCGCGTCTGCCGCCGACCGGCGTCTCCCGGCGCTGGCGAGCGCGCGGGCTTTCGACGCCCCCGCAAGACGGAGCGGTCCCACCTGGCTGCGGCCCCGGCTGGGCGCCGCCGCAGCTATGGCAGGTTTCCCGCCCGCCGAGCCGGCGGCGCGAGTTGCTAGAGAAGCTGCCCTCTTCTCCTTTCATGACTTCTCCAAACGGGACGTGTCGGCGGGCTGCTGACTTTGCAGGCCCCTGGGACGCGCGGGTCAGCGCGGGCGCTGCGCGCTCCAGCGGCAGGCGCGAGCGGCGGCCCAGGCCCCCCGCGCAGCCCGCCTTCGGAGGGCTAGCAGAGGAGCGGGCGCTTCCTGCCTCCCGCTTCTCACGAGAGCGTCGGATCATGGTTTGCTGGTGCCGTACCTCGATCACTGCCATTTCCAGAATACGGCAGTAAAACTCGCTTCCTTAAATAAGGGGGCAGCTCACGTTTGGAGGGCGGCATCCGTCAGCCCGAGGCTGGCGGGAGCTCCCCGGACGCGGGGCCCTGGCAGCCGCCCGCGGCCCCTCGAGGATTTTTCAGGTCGCTTTTGTCGCTAGGAGACAATAGCCACAAAGCGTCGTAATAACATGTAAAAGGGAAAAGCAGGTAGGAAATGTTGTAGGAACACAGGTCGCAAAACTGATCTACGTTATAATAAAGAGCAGGAGAAGCACTTAGCTGACGTTCTCAGACCCCGCCGAGCTGCGTCCCAGCGAGCTCCGCGGCCGCTGGCTCCTTCGCCGCCTGCCTCGCGGCGCCTCTGCGCCGCCCGTCCGCGAGCGCCCGGCCCGGCCTCCAAAGCGACGGCGGCGCGGGCGGACGGACGGGCGGACGGACGGGCGCGTAAGGGTTTAGAGAGCAGCTCGCGTGGGCCATGCTGAAACGCCGCGGTGAAAAGGGGGCTGCATCGCTGCGCAGCTCAGCGACGAAACCCAACCGCACGTCGAGAAAAGCAGAAGCGTCGGCAAAACGCAGCTGGTTAAAAGAGGGCTGTTTTGGAGCCGGGGGTTTGGCACAGCCAGGGAAAAGGGAAAGCCTTGTGCCCGCCTGGCCGCGGGAGCCGAGCCCAGGACGGGCCCTGGATAAGCGGAGGGATGCATCGGCGGTCTTCTGCTCACCGGCTCCAAATCACATTTCTCTCTTTTCCGTAAGGCTCTGGGTATTGTGTAATAGCCGTACACTTGAGTGCACACAACAAGCAAAAGGCTCGTTGTTATTGCTGTAGCTGTTGCACTCCTTAGGTGGCTGGTGTTTGGGTGGAAACCTACCTGCCTGTAGCAACGGGCTGCGACAGAAGCTGGAGTATCAGCAGTTTATACCCGGGTCATCTGCGCAGCGCACAATTATGCTGGGGTCAACTGCGTTGTAGGGAATGCCTCAAGTTTTAAACTGTCATTAGAATATCGTGGCCTGATTTTAACAATACAGCGGCGCTTCTAATGATCTTTAAGGTAATTCGCTATTCAGACCCCAAGCAAAAGATGCAAATGTACCACTGAAAGCTCCTTATTAAATACCCACAGGCTACAGTTCTGTACAATAAGTGGTCCAGGTCTTTTTAGAACATCCTAATTAGATGAACAGAGATGCAGAAAAATGCAAAACCAGGTCATGCAGCAAAAATGTTGGGGGGAAAAAAAAGCTGCAGAACAACCCCCCATCCCTCATTAAATACCCTCCCCCACACTGCATCCCTTATTAAAATCGTTGCAGCGTGATGAAGTGGAGCCAAATGCTTCCAGCCCGCCATCACCCCCAAAATAGAGGTGACTGCTATTGTTAAAGTTAAGTTTTCAGTTTATTGCCAGGGATATGTCTAAGTGATGATATAAATAATACTATGAATAATACATTAAGCAAAAGCCCAATCTGAAATTAAATTTGCCTTGGGTTATCTCCCTTTTTACTATAAACATACAGAATTATTATGTGCTAGGGGAAAAAAAGCTAATATCAAGGTAACTCTTTTTCCCCCTTTGAAAGTGGCAACAATTGCTGCCCCTGAACAAAAGGCATCAGGGAAGAGCTTCCCTTCTCCCTGAAACATGCTGCTGGAACAAGGGACTATGCTAGGAGACAGCTTCAATGGCTGATGGGAAAGCTTCTCCCCTGCACGACTGGCAGCGACGTTTGCGTTGGAGTGGCGCGCCCGCACGCGAAGAGACGAGCAGCATCACTTGCAGCTGCACTGAGGTTCACCAGAACCTCCCACACGGCCTCCTTGGGCTAATGTACTCTCCGTGCCGGGAGCTGGTCTTACATTTATTTGATCTTTACGTCTCCGAGTTAGCGCAGATGAGTACCAGCCCTTTACTTGCTGTTTGTTTAACATTTAGCACTGACCTTGCTTTGATTTCCAAAACCTTTTGGCCACCAGCATAAGCAGAACAGGGACTAACCAGGCTAATGGGAGACGAAATCCAGATCGGATCTGGACACTGGACAAAGGAGAGGTGGGTTATAGCAGGAGGCTGCAGGCTGCGACCCAGGCACTCAGGTGCCCTTGACCCCATGCCAAAATTGCTGTGTGATTTTAGAGAAGCCACTTCACCTCCCCGTGCCTCAGTTTCTTGAGATGGAAACAAGACTATGGATATTTAGGTAACTTTACAAAGTCCCTATGAGTCATGGCTGAAAAGCACTAGGAACCAAGACCTCAGAAAGGTATTTGGCACCTAATTCCAATGACAACAAGGAAACTTAGACACTGCCACACTTTCCAGGATCCCTGACTACTTACTATTTCAGCAGAATCTGTTCCCAAAAGCAACCCACCCAGAGAGCGCTCACGTCCTGGTTACGGCCGGCAGACATCTGCAGCAGCGCCTGGCCTCCCAGGACAGGGCAGGAGGACACCGTGCACCCACGAGGACCATACCTCCAGGTGCAAGGGCAGACGTATCTGTGAGTCTGCGAGAGCAGACCGGGGCTTCCACTTCCAGCCTAGGCACAAACGCTGCCTCATCCCGAAGCTGTTATCCTGGAAAACCTCCCCTATGGTGGGATGGTGCCAAGGACAGAGAATCGTCCTCTGTTCACCCTTCATCCCTCTCCCTCTCCTGCACTGTCACTGGAGCAGCCAGTCTTCATCCACCTGTAGCAAAAGCAATCTCCGTTCACCACAAGGCGATGCAGGTGGACTGGAGGTTTCTGAACTAGTGCCTTCATCCATGGGGTCTTTCAAGTGACTCACCATGCCACCAGGGACACGCATCCTGCTGTCCATCGGCTGCTAGGGCAATCCAAATACGGCAGCACTAATGCAAATGATGACAACTCACAGGTCGGTTTTGTCACGTGAACAGAAGATCAAAGGGAACAAACTGAGACTGTAAAACTCATTTCCCTTGTGCTCTAAGGAGAAGTCCAGAAGAAAATGTGGGTGACTGATAACTGAGTTTGGGAGACTGCAGAAAGGGCATTCTTCTCCGCTCTGCTCTTATTACAGCTAGTCAAAACGTCACCTTACAACTGGCTCTACTTAGGCAGGACATTTACATTCATGATACTTCTACAGGTGTTTCCATAACGCTAAGTACAAGGTCTTTGGTGCCAGCACGCTCCTGCTTGCGTTTCTCTTCTACCTCCCGGCGCTCCCCTGCGTGGAGGGCTGGCTGCCTAGGGAAGGAGAGGCGCTGACCTCTTCACGCACGTCGGCGCGAGGGCAGCAGGCATCGCCCGGCCTTTCATCTCGAATTCCTGAGCCTCGCCGAGGAGTGACGCTAGGAAAGAAATGGTTAATGCACTAATTATGATAATTAAGAGTTGCCAATTTAATTATAGCTGAGAATATTAATGCTGTAACATTTGTTGGAGTGCAGAAAACAAACCTTTAATGCACAGACTTTGTTCGCAAACATCTAATGGAGCCCTCCTCCACTTCGCTTGGTGCTTCAGCGCTGACACAACAGCGATAGGTTCAGATTGAAGAACTTGTCAGCAATCAGGCAGGAGGAGGCTAATTAGCTGGCAGGTTAATGAGTGTGATGGCTCTTGACAGCATTTTGTTACAGCCTCTACTGTATTTAAACAATAAATGATTATTACTTAAGCACAGTGGAGACAGTCTTATTAGGAGAGCTAGACCATATATTTATTTTCATAAAAATGAGACTAATTCCTTAGTGTAGAGAGCAAAATGTGAAATTCTGGCTGACTGTAGCCTCACATCCATATCTCCAGGGTATCTTGTTAGGGAAGGAGGGCAAAGGTTTGAAAAGTGCCTGTACTCGCCATGAGAAGGCATTGCACAATAGCCGCAGAACGGCGTTGAGTCCGGGCTGGCTGTAAAACACGAGCAGCAGTGATGCAATCCGGTGAGCTACCTTGTTTGCCCGCCGAAACAAAACACAGACTCGGTGAATTCGCTCTTGTTTTCGCTCTGCATTTTTAATCTTGGCTCCTGTGTGCAGTAGGTGCCCACAGTCCTCTGGCTCAGCCTGGGCTCTGCATTTTTCTTTCTTTGGTTACTGGGATTTGAAAACAGGTGGTGAAGGAAAGAAATAGCTCTGTGGAGAGATTAAACCATTTCTCTGTCCAGTTAAGGGGGGAAAGGGGACATCTTAGAGCACTCCTGTAATCCATAAACATAATGAGAATGAGAAGGGAAGTGTCTACGACCAAAAAATCCAAAAGCACATAAATACAGCAGCAGAGCCTTCCTGCCATAAAGGTGCGTGCGAATGAGCCGCTGGCTGCAGCCTGAGCTGTATTTACAGGACAGGCAATTGCAAATATGTGTCCAGAAAAACCTCATCTGAAGAGAATTAAATTCAATCCATAGCTGTGTAATAATAAGGGAGGGTTATTTCAATTTAATATTTAGTGTTCCCTAGGAACTTGTGCATAAACATGGAGGAAACAAAAGGCCTCACCTGCTGAGACTAATACCATTTTCGAAATTATTTTTGCATACATGAAAATGATTTGTGCCCCTCAGCGCTGCTGCTGAACTTATGAATAAAGACAGAAAAGGCGGCGAACTCCTCAAATCCTGTCCAATCCTTAACACCGTATCGTTTGCACGTCAGGTCCCAGGCAGCCCGCGGGGCCGGCCGGCGTGCACGGCGGCGCCCGCGGGACCCGGTCTCCGGCCGCGGCGCTCCGCCAGCGCCCCTGCCTCTGGAAGACCCCGCAGGCAGCAGCGCCGCACCGCCTGCCCCGGGAAGCTTCCGGACGCCTCAGCTCGAACGGACTTACCTAAATTTTATTTTTTCACGTTAAAATATTGATAGCTTTCAGTAGAGCAATTGTAACCCAATACCGTTCCAGGAGAAGCTGGCATCTGGCAAAAGTCACCAGACTCTCTAGCTGTTTAAATGAGAATATTCTTCAGTCTGAAAAATTATTTATAGAGGGTTTTTTTACTACCCTTGTATACTGCAATGTTATTTCCTTTCCCACACACTAGCAAAGTCCATTTTCACAACTGCTATAAAGCGGCATGTTCACAGCTAGTAAAACAACTCAATAAATAGCCTCACGAAGCTATAGCTGTCTCATATCCTTTCCTCAATAAAAACAGAGGTGAACTGCTTATTTTCAGCAGCACACTATAAGAAGACAGAAGCATTATGACTGCTCATACATTCTGACTATCATTTGCCACAAGCTATATCTGTCAGCATTAAATAAAGCTGCATTATAAATGTAAACAAAACACCCACATCTACAAAATGAGCTGTCCGCCATTGCTAGAGGCATGAATTGAACCCGCTTATTGACTCAGCTTGCTCTTTTTATTTATTCTTCTACAAAGACATGCATTTACTTTACCCTACAAGCATAGTGGGTTTAGGGGCGGTAACTTGTCTCCCGCACAAGCTGAAAAGGCAGGTTGGTGACAAATGCAGATCTTAATGGGAACACCATTAGGTGGGCAAACATTGAACTATTATTGAAAAACTGATTTATTTTAAAAGGTTACCCTAGACCAAAACACTACATCATAAATAATTTGCAGGATCAGTCAAGTGAATTTATACTTATGATTTTTTTTTAAAAAGGTAATTCATTGCAATCAAATAATAATGCCAGTTTGAAAGGAATTACACTCAAATATCAACTGCTCAGAATTTACAGTCTGGAGAGGTTAAGAGGTGCTCAGCTCTCCCGCAGCACACATCAGGCGCGCTCACTGACAGCCGGTTGCGCATCTCCCCAGACGAGAAAGGAAGTTCTGTCGCTGTCGGACAAAATTCACCTTTGCAGGAGGCCCGCGCAGCCTCGCCAGCCGCCGTGCCGCCGGACACCGGCGAGCGCTCGCCCCGGCGCCAAACGCTGCGGGTGCCCGCGGAGCCCCGGCCGGGAGGGCTCCGCGCGCCGGGGCCGCCGGACAGCGGCTGCAGCTGCGCCCGCGTGCAGCGGGAAGCGCTCCCGCGCAGCAGGAGGGACGTCAGAGCCCTCGGCTGGGCTGCTGAGCTGCTTGTGCGGTCAGAGCTGCAGTCAGGCAGCGCGGAGTTGTATAGAAATACTGCTTGTTCCCCAATTAATACTTGCAATAAATTATTTATATAGGCATTCACATTTCTGCAAAGAAGGGGGAATAATTATAAATAATGCATTGGATATGAGCAAATGGATTCTTTTTTTAAAAATATGTTTTATAAGAAAGCGAAGTTTTGCAAGAATTATAAACAAACAATGTGGTCCCAGTCCTCAAACTGGACTTCAAGGTATGTCAGACCCCGCATTAAACCTTGCAGTAGCGTAGGCGCATCTTTCCCAGAATGCAGGTAGCCCTGAAAGGAGTCCCCATGACATTCCCAGGACCTGGCTCTTCCCCCTCACCCTGCACGGGAAGCCCCGCTTTGGCATCGCTTTTCGTCTGCCAGGCGCTGATGTGGCGAACGCGCGAAGATGTTCTTCTGCAAGAGCTCGCCGCAGCTCACACCGCTCCGCTTGTCACGCGTGGTGGGGATCGCTGTCGCGGGCGGGCGCCCGGCGGGGCAGCGCGGCTCTCCCCCCCCGCTGGCCGAAACGTCCCCGCACCGCTTCCCCCAGGGCGGATTTTGAACGCGGGTCTCCGGAGGCCCCACCGGTGCGATGTGATATCGCACCTCCCTTTCTGCCCTGACCCCCGGCGGGGCAACTCGAAGGCGACTTTGGAAGGGAGAGGGAGAAGGAGAGGGCGAGTCAAGCGACTGGATGCTGCTGGCACGCGTCCCCTCGCCGCGCGGGGCATCCCTCACGAGCGGACAGGAACAAGTGTTCCACTGGCTCACATCATCCATTCTGCCAGAGGTGGATATTAATTATTCCTGCTTTTCCATTTTAAGATAAGCTTGTTAACAAGAAATTATAGGGTTGCTCGGAGCGGCTATCCATTGGGCTGCCTGCATCAGAGTTTATGATGTTTACAGAGAAAAAGAAAATCAGCGTAAGGCGTAGCAGAGAGTAATTAATGCATTGTAGTGTGGAATTTCCCCTTCCTACCTCCATTTAAATCAAATAAAGCTTGGCAGTGCCAGAGTAAATCAAGGGGCAGCCACCAGGGAGCGAGGATCGGCAGAGGCACTAGAGCCAGATCCAAACCCGTGCTTCACCCAAGCTCCTACTATTATTACTTGTGCAAAGCAAATATTCAGCCTCCAACCCTAAATCATTTCAATTCCTATTTCCAAGTATAATTTAATCTTTTTCAGCGACACTTGATGCTTACTTCATCACAGCATAATGACAGATTAAAAAGTTGTTGAATTAAATATTAAAGAGGACTTCAGGCAGTTCTGCATTTTTAAGGAATAACACAGATTGGAGATGAAATGAGAAGCCCAAATGCATATTTTATTCCAAAAGGAAAGAATACATATATTTTTCCTCCAGGCCACCTACTTTGTAATAAAACATAGGGCAGGTTTTTATTTAGTGGATAAAAGCATGATATAGTATTATAGGATTCATATCACTGTAAACTGGTACCATGCAATGGTGTCAGAGCTAATGATACCATATGATCAAACACAGTCCTTTGTTAAATATATATGTGTATCTCTACTGTATGTCTGTACTGTATATAACTGTATAGCCATTTACAATATTTTCATTACGCTACTTAAGCACAGTTTATTGATTCTCAGAAGTGAAAGTTTATCTTGTGATGACACCTCCTGCGTGGCATCAAAGAGCGGAATGCAAAGCAGAATTTAAGCTATTATTGAAATACAAATCATTCCGAGGAAAATTATGTCAGTATATGAATAAAAAAAGTCACTTTAAATTGAAACTGTACTTTAAAGTGTCTGAAAGTCTTGAAGATAAATATGGATGACAACAAGTTTCAAACTTTAAAAGAAACCTCCACATTTTGATGCAAAAAGCCCCAAACTATTTTATTGTAATATAACATCAGTAGATTAATCTTTACATAGAGAAGGATCAAGGAGCACACCTTTAATATTTCACCTGTGTATTACTATTTCTCCTTGGTGACTGCGTGTAACACCTTCAACAGCTGGATCTCCATCCGCGTATGGGTCACAAATGTGGCCTTCGCCCCACATTACCCGCTGCACGTTACACACGCGCACGCACGGCGGCGGAAGAACAACCTGGAACGTCTTTGCTTGCCGCAAAATGACCGCAGCGAACGCGCAGGTGTCAGTCGAGCTCAGCGCGGGGCAGGCAGCGTTGCCAGTACAGCTCGGACGGAGCAAACTTGTGTTTTGCAAATATATACACGTACATAGGAGGGAGCCGGACGGGACCTGCATGGGCACCGGGAGAGCAGGGGTGCCCTGACTTTGAACGTATATGTACTATATTATTTGAGGTTGATTATAAGCCCGGGGAGATGCTTCCATACGCAGCAAGGCATCCACGTCCTCTGGCTTTCGACACTCATCCCGTCACACCAAGTTTACCCGGAACAACGTCCAGCAAATATTTTCCTAGGCAATTTCGCATCCCCTATCGTGGCATTAGCTGCAGAATTCCCTGGCCCGTTGAAGTGCATTCGGGACATGCATGGGGGAGCGGGAGAGAAATATTTTGCCCCCTCATCCAGCGGGGGACTTGCCCGTTGGCAGCAGAGGGGGGAATTCCCGAGGTGCAATGAGGCATTTTCAGCCGTGTGTCCCGGCGCCAGGAGGAGCGACTCGGCGACAGGACCAAAGCACCGGGCAGGGCAGGCGTGCGAAAGGCCCGGCGAAACGCCCGGAGTTAAAACCCCGCTCGCCGCCCGGCCCTGCAGCGGGGCCTCGCTAAACTTTCCGGCTGGGGAGCGCGCCCCGATGAGCGGGATGTTAGCAGCTACGGTTGCGAGCACCCAAGGGCTCGGCGCCGGCGCTCCGCCGCGACTCGGGGAGCCGCAGAACAAAGCGGGGGCGCGAGCAGGCGCCGGCGCTGCCATTGTTCCCGGCTGGGATCCGCGCCACGCTCCTGCCTCCATGTAAATGAACTTAATGCTCTTCATTCGGGCGCGCTCGGAGGGGTCTCATTTACTGCCGCTCGCTCAGCGACAGCGTTTTCTCACCAGCCCTGACTGCATAATTAATGCAAATGCAGCCTCGGTGTCATGAGCCGGGCTCCTTCGGTTTACTTTGGTACGACACTTACAGAGGAATATTAACTAGAGAAAGCAGCATCACAACAGGGGTGGAAAATCAGGCTGTCAGGGACTCATTGCGAATGCCACCGAAAGGAGAGCGCCTTCAAGATTGTTTCATCAAGGTGATTGAGAACAAAAACTACTGAGGAAAATTCGAGCTTACATTTATGAGCTTCTCCGCATACATTATTTATATCGCCGGGACCTATAGGAACGTTATTTCCAAGCGCACATCCACACAGAGATGCTGCTTGGAAGGGGGCTGAGAAGGGGAGTCAGGCGTCCGCAGGCGCAGCCCCGCGCAGTGACGGCAGGGGATGGCAGGGGCAGCCCGGCAGCCGCTGCCGTCGGCTCGAGGACGGCCGCGGGCATCGGCGCTCGCTGCAGCTCCGCGCCGCGCGCTCCTCGGCAAGGTCAGGGAGCCGCGGACTGCGCGCAGCCCGTGCAGGCACAGTCCTGCGTTTGGGCACCACGTGTTCCAATCAAAACCGGCTTTGTGCCTTTCCCTTTTTTTTTTTTCCTTTCCCAGTAGACCAGAAAGCAGTTCTGCACTACACAGGTGAGAACCAAGCCAGGAGAGCAGGATTCAGCAGCGCTATCTGCACTTCACACCACGCACGCTGTTTTTCCAGAACAGCCGTGCTGGAAACGTGCGTTCAGACTAACTCAGCTTCTGTTTTCCTACCAGGTAGCCCTCTGTCTCGTATTTTTGATCTGCAGTAACGGTAAATTTGCAAGCACTGCATTTGTTTTTCTGTTTACTGTTTAGTTAAACTGAAAGACGCTTCTTTGTGTGGCCTTTCTGAATTCGGGGATTTTCGTATAGTCCTTCCTTGCTGTCTGGTGCTTCCCGGCAAACTAGCACTGGTCGGTAAAAATCAGTGGCCCTCCAGAGCTTTTGCAACCGCTACCCTTTACCAAGCTGCTGACGCTGTGCTTCTCAAAAACACGCTTCCCGCGCCTTTCGCCCGCTCCCCGCCAGTGCTACTGCTTTAAAAGCAAGAGACTTTTAGCAGTAATAAATATGGATCCTGCTTCTCTGCCCTGCCGTGCTGCAGGCTTTGGGTCGTCCTTTCAGCACGTCTGTAAAGCCTGGACACCGGCTCAGCTCGGACTAGGAAGCTGAGGTTTTCTGGCGATCCCAAAGACTTAAACTTTAACATCTCACGTCGCGAAGCCTGTTGTTGAAGCGCAGGAGCTGCTGCACCCTGTCTGCCGTCGCCTCTGCCCCGGCCCCGCTCCCCGGCCAGCGGCATCGCCAGCCGCCCAACTGCAGGTCCTTGCTCGCTTAATTGAATATACTGTAACTGAAAATAATACCTTTATCCCCTCTAATGGACTATGCAACCGAACGGATCAAAATGAACATGCCAGTCAAACGGTTTATTTTAGACAGGAAACAGCCCCGCAGACCATTATTACAAATTAAAGGTATTATACCGAAGTCATTTTTAATCCCTTATAAATGAATAACCCTTCCACCAACGTTAAATCATTTTCTTCCGCAGAAGTGCCGTCCACCCTCGGCGGCGCAGGACGCTTTGCTCCCGCCGCCCGGCCGCAGCACCCGCCGAGCCCGAGCCCGAGCCCGAGCCCAGCTCGCCCTCGCCTCTTCCCCGGGCAGAGCCGCCGGTGCCGGTGCCGGTGCCGGTGCCGATGCATTTCCTGCGCTGAGCGCAGAGGTGACTGCTCAGCCGCGGGCTCATAACCCGCTCTCGCCAGCTGCGGACGATGCTGGTCCGAATCCGCAGCCAGGAAACGGCGGCGATGGGCAGGCGCGGCGGGAGCCTGCCCGCTCGGCAGGGCTGAAGCCGGACGGGAAGCAGAACGCGAGTCTGGGAGAAGAGCGAGTTCAGGCAGCTTCCGACACCCGCCCCGCGACGGCCATTTCGGCACAGCCCTAACAGGGCATCAATATTGTCATTTTAAACTCGGGATCAGTACACAAATGTGCTATAAATGGGAAAATCCCTTGTGATACTAGTGTGAAACATGCAGCTCATTGATTTTGTTCTTGATGGTCTGCTATTAAACTAGCGAACATGCTGACCTTGTGTGCAAAGGCAGAATAGTGTGCATGCAACATAAAGTTGAAAAACAGCTTTAAAATGACTGTTTAAAACTGTAGACTACAAACCTTAAAATATAGACAAGCATTCCATAGTTTATTTTAAATTGGCAACCACAATTTAACAAGCTATTCTAACAAAGGATTAGCATAGCATGTGCTTTTCTTTAGCCATCAATTATGACACAGGGTAATGCAGGGCACAACTTAAGTGTCAAATTACAATATGCTATACAAAACCACTTTACAACACTGCCTTCTGTTTGCCTAGCAATTACTACAGTGCATACTGCTTTCCATGGAAAGCCCTGGTCCGAATACTTCCGGAGAATTACTCTACATGTGCATGTGCTTATAGACTACCAAGCCTTGCCTGCCTCTTTACCACTTTTAAACGAAGAAAAAAATTGCCAATATCCATTTTTATTCATTTTTATGCTCTAATTTCAAATAAAAATTCAACTGCATAGCTTAGTTACAGTTATCTAATGTTACATTAGACAAACATTTTTATTTTTAAAAATTGATTAAATATTGAATATTTCCATAGGATGAGAACAGCAGTTTTCATCTAATTCTATCACAGTTTCAGATACTTGATTTGTTATTAGGCATAAAATTAATAGTTTTATCAATTTCAAATGTGGGATGATTGCATGCAGATACTGATGTATGCAAAATATACAGTGCTAAGGAGATGTGTGGATAATTTAGCATGATTTAAAATCTTATCTTCACATAAATCAGTCACACTTACAAATGCCTGCCTTATGAATTGAAAAAATAATAAGAATTATATGTTTTTTAAATAAGAAAGTTTTTATTATCCTTGCCACGTGAATACAGATTGTATTTCATGCAGCTAGGGAGGGGTAGCCCCCTGTTTTAGCTATTTTTTCTGTTCTGCTGTCCTTTCTCCTGCATTTGCCTAAAGGCTCTCAGTAAATTACACTCCAAGTAAATGACTGTAATTTACCCGCTGAATTCCCTTGTTCAGGAAAAGCACACACCACACATTCCAGCGTTTCCCCCGCTCAGATTTACCATTCTCCATGTCAAGAACAATCCACGGGCAGTAATTTGAAACTGTTTGAGCCTTCAAATAAGGGAAATTAGAAATGTTTTGAGAGCTAAGATTTTCAGTGAGGAGATAAAACCTGATAAAATCTGTAACAGTTCAATTCCTTCTTCTTTATATTTATAAACAGGGCATTAAGCGTTCTCTTAAGCCAGTACCCTGACGCCAGCGCAGCTCGGCCAATGCTGCCCGCAAGCGACGTTAGCAATAGGAGGAAGGCGGTTTTCACAGGCCTAACAGCACAACTCGCGGCAGCTGACCGTGCAGCAAAGCCGAGAGGCGGCGGGCGCCCCCGAGGCTGCCGCGCTCCCGCGCCCCGCTCCCGCACCCGCACCCCGCTCCCGCACCCGCACCCCGCTCCCGCACCCCGCTCCTGCGCCCGCACCCCGCTCCCGCGCCCGCACCCCGCTCCCGCACCCCGCTCCTGCGCCCGCACCCCGCTCCCGCACCCGCACCCCGCTCCCGCACCCCGCTCCCGCACCCGCACCCCGCTCCCGCGCCCGCACCCCGCTCCCGCACCCCGCTCCTGCGCCCGCACCCCGCACCCGCACCCCGCTCCTGCGCCCGCACCCCGCTCCCGCACCCCGCTCCTGCTCCCGCGCCCCGCTCCCGCTCCCGCGCCCCGCTCCCGCACCCCGCTCCTGCGCCCGCACCCCGCTCCCGCGCCCCGCTCCCGCACCCGCACCCCGCTCCTGCTCCCACGCCCGCTCCCCCGCTCCTGCTCCCGCGCCCGCTCCCCTGCTCCTGCACCCCGCTCCCACGCCCGCTCCCCCGCTCCCGCGCCCGCACCCCGCTCCCACGCCTGCACCCTGCTCCCACGCCTGCACCCCGCTCCCACGCCTGCACCCCGCTCCCGCGCTCCCACTCCCACACCCTGCTCCCGCGCCTGCACCCCGCTCCCACGCCTGCACCCCGCTCCTGCGCTCCTGCACTCCCGCACCCCGCTCCCACGCCTGCACCCCGCTCCCACGCCTGCACCCCACTTCCGCACTCCCGCTCCCGCACCCTGCTCCCACGCCTGCACCCCGCTCCCACGCCTGCACCCCGCTCCCGCGCTCCCACTCCCACACCCTGCTCCCACGCCTGCACCCCGCTCCCGCGCTCCCGCTCCCGCACCCTGCTCCCACGCCTGCACCCCGCTCCCACGCCTGCACCCCGCTCCTGCGCTCCTGCACTCCCGCACCCCGCTCCCGCACCCCGCTCCCGCACCCCGCTCCCACGCCTGCACCCCACTTCCGCACCCCGCTCCCACACCTGCACCCCGCTCCTGCGCTCCCACTTCCGCACCCCGCTCCCACGCCTGCACCCCGCTCCCGCGCTCCCACTCCCGCACCCCGCTCCCACGCCTGCACCCCGCTCCCGTGCTCCCGTGCCCGCACCCTGCTCCCGCGCCTGCACCCCGCTCTCGCGCCCCGGCCGGCGCTCCGCAGCCGGACAAATCACGGGGTTAAAATATTCTACGAAAGAGGATTTTAATTAACATCTAGAGCGATTACAATAAAGGACGGCGCTGAGGCTCGCGAGGCAGTAGGGCGGGCGAGCGGCAGCGGGGCCGGTCGGGGCCCGACGCGGGACCGGCCGCCGACCGGCCGGCCAAGCGCGCTCCATACCCGCAACCGCCTGATTCGCTCTGTCTAAAGGCAGGTTTTCATATGGTAAAACTGTTATAAATCCTCATTATCCTAAATAAAATTACAGCACTTTAAACATTTCCAGGGAGAACATTCGCTCTTCTAAACAACTACCTTAGCGAGTAATAGGAAGCAATATGGTTGCACTTGTGTCACAGTTGGAAGTCTTTTTAAACTGTCGCCCTGCTAGCAAACCAATTCTACATATTAAAATGAATGGATTGCTTATTTCAAGGGGAAAAATCATTTATAAAATCAAGACCATTATTAAGGTACTGTGACTTATTTCCACTCTGAAGTGCATGCGAAACAGATAAACGCAGCAGCCTATGCACATCGAAATGTCTTCTTCCTGATGTCACAATTTCCTTTCTCCAATGAGTCATCCATCCGTACAAGTAAATTAAAAATTGATCTAGATTCCACGTGCAAGGAGCTGAAGTTTTTACACGTTTTCACATTGCGAACAAGCGCAGATCTCCCGAGCGCGCCGAGCTGCGGGCGCGCGGCTCCGGCTGCAGCGCTCCCTGCCCTGCAGCAGATTCCTGCACGGTCTTCGCGCGTACTTGGCTGACCTCCTCCTCCGTTGTCATCTGAGGCTGAAATAATACCCTGGCCTGGCCACATCGCCCATTTATTCAGGACCCTTTAACAGATTAGTTGTTTGGATTAAATCTAATCAGAGGTTCAGTTAACACACCACAGCAGGTTTGGGAGCGTGCACCTTGTAGTCACTGAGTAAATTATAGGAACCCTATAATTTGATGAGAACATGTGGGCATTTTTCCATAAGCTCATAAATTACTGATTGCTTTTTGTAGGTTTCATTGATACTAATGCGCGCTTCCCTCCATGCCTCTGCCCCAGATTGTTGCTGGCACGAGCATCGCCACTTGGAAACCTAGCAAATTGCTGGAACATGTTTAATCATGAGGTTTAAAAACTTTGCACATTAATGATGGGGAAGGCGGCTGCTCTCGAGCTGCAAAGCAGCCTCGCTGTGGGTTGCCCAGGGCAAAAGGCTTCGAGCACAGCTCTGCTTTCAAGTACAATGGAGTTGCTCGGATTAGCACACGAGACGTTCTCCGGTGAGGCTTTTCTGCCTGCAGACTCTTGCCTGCCAGCACTGCCATTTTTCTCCCACTTGGTCTCACTGCCCCAACCAGACAGCACTCTTTGCACACACTGCACCTTGTACGAACCTCATTTTAATGGGAAATGCAGCTGATAATAAAGCAATTAGCTCCTCAACTGCAAAACCGCTAGTTTTGCTGTTGTCTTTTTTTTTAATTATTGAAAATTTCTCCGTTGATTTCAAGCCATTTGTATTATCTTTTTTTGTAATTGCAAACCTGGATGAATTGTTTCTAGAAGTTGAACCATGGCTGATGCCAGCAGAACCTATGAATACATAAAAGCTTCAGTTTCTAATGTCACTACGAAGCCAAAAACAATTACACCCATTTGAGTTATGGCAACCAATAAACTTAGATAATCACCATATGCAACATAACATTTTGGCACTTGAACTAAAAACTCTTGTAGACAACTATAGATTGCTGCTAATGTTGAGCGTTCTTGTCCTACCCAAGGCTGCCAATAGAAATGCCAAAGCTGCTGAATGCTGCTCATCCTCGTAATGTTGTCAGTGAATGGCACATTCACACAGCCCCCAATCCTCTCTTCCCAGGCATGGTCTTCTCCAGCTGCAGCTTAATTTCCTGTGACTTGCCTAATTACTGTAATTAAGGATTAATTGCCATTAATTATTCACACATAAGCTCATCGCAAATCATGGGGTAAATGTCTTATGAAAGCTGCCATACAAGCCATGTATAAACACACTGGGATGCTCCAGGCAGGAGAATCTATCACTCAGCCCTGAAGCAAATCTCTGCGCTTCTCTTACAAAAACAGCTATAACTCTCAGAAACTCGACAGTCTTTCCAGGTACGCATTAGGTTACAAAGCATGTTTTCCTGTGGAAGCCACAACGGTTTTATTAGTACTATAAATGCTGTTTTATCTTTCCAACTGCTATTTTTATGTTTCCATTTTTATTCTACAGTGCTCAGTTTAGGACAAGCATTTGCTCGGAGGAGGGATGTTAGCAGTCGGCACTCCCTCGCGCCGTGCCGTGCGGCGTGGCGGCCGGTTGGCAGCGGAGCACCGCGCGACCGGGATCAGCACGCCGGCGGCGCGAACCGCGGCGGACCAGCCGTGGGACGGATGCCCACGCCGCCGTCGCCAGGCTGGCGGAGCGCGGGGCCCGGCAGCACCCCTGCAGCACGACCCGCGCCGCGGGCCGGCTCCAAGCACCCAGCTCCGCAGACGCCACCCGAATCAAGAGCGCCCGCGAGCGAGCGAGCCCGGCGTTGGGCTCGCGGGCTGGCTGGCGCCTGCGCTGCGTTTCAGCTGTCTTGGCCGTCCAGCTCCTAAGCAAGCCAGAGGGAGGCAGGTTTCTTTGCCCGCTGGGAAGCGGGGGCCGCGGGCGGCCGCTCCAGCACCCCCTTCGCTGCAGCCGCCTTGCTGCCAGCCTCTCCCGCTTTCTCCGACAGCAGGTTCAAACCTGCAAGAACGGGGCTGGACGGCGTGAGCGGGCGGGCGAGCGGCGGCACTACATCACCGCCGTGCGTTACCACGGCAAGAGTTGCCCCAGGAAATTTAAGTATAAGCAGGCAGAATGTTGTTCTAATTGTTATGTTAGTACCTTCTGCAGCAAATTAATGCATGAAACATTTTCATTTCGGTACATAAGTTTGTGTGTGTCTGAGTTAAACATTTATGTTAATGGACCTTCTGGCAGATCTGTAATGTTTCAAATACTCTTGTAGAACAGCTTTTTCTAAATACATCATTTAGCAGTTCTTTCCCCATTTTCTACCTGGTCTGGGGGCATGTAGGAAGGGAAACTATTTCGCAGTTTTAAAAACCTACTGCTTGAGTAACTACAAAACTGAGCCGTGTTCAGGCAAGGTAGCAATTAAGCCTGCACCGCCACTAGCAATGTAAACTGTATTAAAAAAAAAAATTAAATAAAAGGCACACTAATAGCCAGCATATGCTCCGATCATAACACCCCGCGCCGGGCCCGGGCAGCGGCGCCTCCGTGCTCGCTCGTTCCCGCGCCCCGGCCCCTCGCGGCCGCCGCGCTGCTGCCCTCGAGACCCGCCGCCCACCTCCGTCGCGTGAACCCGGCAGGCGGGCGCGCACGCAGAATCGGGAGCGCTGCCAGGAGCCCGGACCGTGCCAGGACGCACGCCGGCCGGCCGCCGAGGGGAAGGCGCCCGAAGCCCCTCCGCGCGCCTTCTCCCCGCGCGCTAAGCTCGCTCGCGCGTGGCCCTGGCGGGTGCTCCCAGCTGGCAGAGCGGGGTGCCCGGGGCGGGGAGCGCTTGCCACCCGCAGGCGTTAGCGGGGTGAGGGCCGGCTCCGAAACGTGCCCCCGCGCCGCGCCGCGTCCCGCCCCGCCGTGCAGCAGCCCCCGCGCCCCGGCCCCTCCGTCGGTGTCACCTAATTGATATTTCCCCGTATTTTGTCACCTTGCCGCTCAGCCAGCTGCCAGGCTCTGCCATGTCACTTCCCATTTACGGACTCCCAACTCCCTTGATCTGGGTAATTAGGGTTTATGTGTTAATTGGAGTAAATACAAAGATGGGAGTCACAGGCATGAATTTCAAAGCGCAGACAAACGGGAAGGCGGGCAAGCAGCGAGGGAGGATGCCTGCGCAGAGCAAGCGTCAGGGCCGGGCTGGCCCCGCGCGCCGCCCCGAGCCGGGGCCGGTTTCCCCCGGTCCGCGAGTCCCCGGCGCCCGCGCGGCTCCGGCCCCGGTCCCGCGGGAATTTCCCGCGGCGGCTCCGGCGGGCTCCGGCGCTCGCCCTGGGCCGGGGCTTTGGGCTGCAGCAGCATCCCCGAAGGGCCGAGGCGGGAAGGGAGCCCCGGGAGCCGCCGGGCTCGGCCCAAGACCTCCCGCCCGGCCCGTGGCCCGCCGTCTCTGCGAGAGCAACACCCCTGAAAAACGAAACTTCTCTGAAAGGAGCGCTGTTATTCTTGAGATATGTGACCACATCTTACACACTAAAAGCTCTTTCCCTCTTGAATTAATTACATTTCACTTTTTTTCCCCCTCTTCCAAGGTAAAGGCTTTCGCCGCCCGGTGAAAGAGGCCCTCCTCTCCTGAGCAGATATGAAATTTGGCAAGCCTCATTTATCCTGAAATTTATAATTCAACAGATGCTTTTGCTAACACTTCCTGATAAGGCTGCAGCAGAAATACAAGTCTTAATTCCTGGTCATGGGATGCTGAATGCAAATATAGATATTACCACTATTTTTTTTAATCCTGCTTTTAAATATTAGTCTCTGCACAGTTTCCAAATCAGTTTAAACTTTCCTGCAAACTTTTATAATAAACAGTCCTGCTACATAATTTGATGTTTTTAAATGAAAGCATCCAAGCTAATCTATACAAATTAACAGATGTCCTCCTGAAACAGTTAGAAACAAAGAAATGCAGATGCGAACATCATCAGCATCCAAATGAGCTTATTGTAGGACCCTGTAAGGCACATCTGAGCATAGCTCCAGCCTGTAGTCTACCTTTCAACTTGCAAATGACAGTGTCACCAAACACTGTCCTTCCATCAATCAAGCTGGGTCATGAATATACAAAAGGCAGCAGCGAGGCTGGCTACCTCCTGCAGCTCCGCTCGGCCTAATTATCGCGGCCTTTCTCTCCGCCGGCGGCGCAGGGGTGCGCACCCGGCAGCTGCCGGCCGCCCCGGGCCGCGTCGCGGGAGGTGGCGCACGCTGACCCGCGCGCGGACGGCCAGCGCAAGCGAGACGTGAGCGCCAAATGTCGGCTTGCTTATTCATCATGACACAACTTCCCTCCCCTTTCCAAATACCGAGCTGCTGCCATTTCCAGGCCCTCCCCCGCGCCCCGCCAAGCTGCCGTGTCGCGGCGCTCGCCGCCGCTCGAGCGCGGTGGCATCCCAGCGGGTGGCTGCCGGCGCCGTGGCGGAGGACCTGCCCCGCAGGACGGAGGGCCGGCGAGGGGAAAGCGCCGCCGAGCCGCGGGGGAAGGCCCTCTCCCCGCGAGCGCGGCTCTTCCCGTGCCGCCGCGGAGCGATGGCCCCGCCACGGGACCCAGGCGCCCGGTTCCCGCGGGTCCGGCCCGCGCCGGCGCGCCGAGGCCACCGAGGACGTCCCGCCGGCCCTGGTGCCAGGGCAGGGACCCGCCACGGCCCATTCCCGGCCCCTTCCCGGCCCCTTCCTGGCCCCTTCCCGGCCCTTCCCAGCCCTTCCTGGCCCCTTCCCGCCCCTTCCCGGCCCTTCCCGGCCCTTCCCAGCCCTTCCCAGCCCCTTCCTGGCCCTTCCTGGCCCTTCCCGGCCCCTTCCCGGCCCTTCCCGGCTCCTTCCTGGCCCCTTCCCGGCCCCTTCCTGCCCCTTCCCGGCCCCTTCCCGGCCCTTCCCGGCCCCTTCCTGGCCCTTCCTGGCCCCTTCCCGGCCCTTCCCGGCCCTTCCCAGCCCTTCCCGGCCCCTTCCCGGCCCTTCCTGGCTCCTTCCCGGCCCCTTCCCACCCCTTCCCAGCCCTTCCTGGCCCCTTCCTGGCCCTTCCCGGCCCCTTCCCGCCCCTTCCCAGCCCTTCCTGGCCCTTCCTGGCTCCTTCCCGACCCCTTCCTGGCCCTTCCTGGCCCCTTCCCGGCCCCTTCCTGGCCCCTTCCCGGCCCTTCCTGGCCCTTCCTGGCCCTTCCCGGCCCCTTCCCGCCCCTTCCCAGCCCTTCCTGGCCCTTCCCGGCCCTTCCCGGCTCCTTCCCGGCCCCTTCCTGGCCCTTCCCGGCCCTTCCTGGCCCTTCCCGGCCCCTTCCTGGCCCTTCCCGGCCCTTCCCGGCCCCTTCCTGCCCCTTCCCGCCCCTTCGCAGCCCCTTCCCGGCCCTTCCCGGCTCCTTCCCGGCCCCTTCCTGGCCCTTCCCGGCCCTTTCCGGCCCTTCCCGGCCCTTCCTGCCCTTTCCCGGCCCTTCCCGGCTCCTTCCCGGCCCCTTCCCGGCCCCTTCCTGGCCCTTCCCGGCCCTTCCCGGCCCCTTCCTGGCCCTTCCCGCCCCTTCGCAGCCCCTTCCCGGCCCTTCCCGGCTCCTTCCCGGCCCCTTCCTGGCCCTTCCCGGCCCTTTCCGGCCCTTCCCGGCCCTTCCTGCCCTTTCCCGGCCCCTTCCTGGCCCCTTCCCGGCCCTTCCCGGCCCTTCCCGACTCCTTCCCGGCTCCTTCCTGGCCCTTCCCGGCCCCTTCCCAGCCCTTCCCGGCCCTTCCCGGCTCCTTCCCGGCTCCTTCCTGGCCCTTCCCGGCCCTTCCCGGCCCTTCCTGCCCCTTCCCGGCCCCTTCCCGGCCCCTTCCTGGCCCTTCCCGGCCCTTCCCGGCCCCTTCCTGCCCCTTCCCGGCCCTTTCCCGGCCCCTTCCTGCCCTTTCCCGGCCCCTTCCTGGCCCTTCCCGCCACTTCCCGCCCCTTCCCGGCCCTTCCCAGCCCCTTCTCGGCTCCTTCCCGGCTCCTTCCCGACCCTTCCCAGCTCCTTCCCGGCTCCTTCCCGGCCCCTTCCTGGCCCTTCCTGGCCCTTCCCGGCCCTTCCTGGCCCCTTCCCGGCTCCTTCCCGGCCCCTTCCCGCCCCTTCCCAGCTCCTTTCCGGCTCCTTTCCGGCTCCTTCCCGACCCTTCCCGGCCCCTTCCCGGCCCCTTCCTGGCCCTTCCCGCCCCTTCCCGGCCCCTTCCCGGCCCCTTCCCGGCCCCTTCCCGACTCCTTCCCGGCCCCTTCCCGGCTCCTTCCCGGCCCCTTCCCGGCTCCTTCCCGGCCCCTTCCCGGCCCTTCCTGGCCCTTCCCGGCTCCTTCCCAGCCCCTTCCCGGCCCCTTCCCGGCTCCTGGGGACGCGTGCGGGGAGGCAGAGGGGCACAGAGGGACCAGGCACCCCGGCGGGGACAACGCCGGCCAGCCGGCGGCCCCAGCTCCGGCAGGCATTGCGGCAGCGTGGCGTGGAGGAGCCGTTCCCAGCGAGAGCAGGAGGAGGAGGAGGGGGAGGAAGGTCTCCAGCAGCGGCGGGCTGGGGGACGGGAGCTGCCTGGCAGCGGCTGCGCTGCCGCCGGGGCCCGAGCAGCTCGGCAGGGTGCCGAAGGGGGCTGGCGCGGCCCCTGCCCGCTTCTCCAACCGCTCTGAGTCGCGTCTCGGGCTCAGGCTTGGCTAAACCTGCCTGCGCGGCCTCGAGGAGCGACGGGCGCCCCCGTCTCAGTGGCGCTTGGCGGCAGCGTGCACGAGCCGGCCGTGGTTTTACGCCCGGGATCTGCGCTTGCCGCTTCGCCCTCGCGCGGGCCGGCGGCGGCAACGGCCGGGGCGGGAGCCTGCGGGCCCTGACGCCCTCCTGCCCCTGCCCGAGCCCCAGCTCTGCCCCGGCTGCCTCCCTCGCTGCGAGGGGGTTTGGGGTTTGCAGAGCTGGCTGTCGTCCGCACGTAAGCCGGCGTGACCTGGCATCGACCGCCCACAGGACCGGGCGCAGGACCGGGGCGGCCCGGCCAGAGGTGCCCGAGACGCTGCTCCTCGGGCAGCGCCAGATCCCTGCAGCCGGGGCGTGGGAGCCCGGCAGCGGCACTCCTGCGCCAGCGGGAATTCCCATCCCAGCAGACGTTCCCATCCCAGGAGGCGTTCCCATCCCAGGAGGCATTCCCACCCCAGCAGGTATTCCCATCCCAGCAGACGTTCCCATCCCAGAAGACGTTCCCACCCCAGCAGGTATTCCCACCCCGGAAGACGTTCCCATCCCAGCAGACGTTCCCACACCAGCAGATATTCCCATCCCAGCAGGTATTCCCACCCCAGCAGACGTTCCCATCCCAGCAGACGTTCCCACCCCAGCAGACGTTCCCACCCCAGCACGCGTTCCCACCCCAGCAGACATTCCCATCCCAGCAGACGTTCCCATCCCAGGAGGCGTTCCCACCCCAGCAGGTATTCCCACCCCAGCACGCGTTCCCACCCCAGCAGACATTCCCATCCCAGCAGACGTTCCCATCCCAGGAGGCGTTCCCACCCCAGCAGATATTCCCACACCAGCAGACGTTCCCACAGCAGCAGATGTTCCCACACCAGCAGATGTTCCCACTCCAGAGGGTATTCCCACCCTAGCAGACGTTCCCACCCCAGCAGACATTCCCACCCCAGTGGATATTCCCACCCCAGCAGATATTCCCACACCAGCAGGCGTTCCCACAGCAGCAGACGTTCCCACCCCAGCGGGTATTCCCACCCCAGAAGACGTTCCCACCCCAGCAGACGTTCCCACCCCTGCAGATGTTCCCACTCCAGCAGGTATTCCCACCCCAGCAGACGTTTCCACCTCAGCAAGTATTCCCACCCCAGCAGGTATTCCCATCCCAGCAGACATTCCCACACCAGCATACGTTCCCACACCAGCAGATGTTCCCACTCCAGAGGGTATTCCCACCCCAGCAAACGTTCCCACCCCAGCACGTGTTCCCACCCCAGTGGATATTCCCACCCCAGCAGATATTCCCACCCCAGCACGCGTTCCCACACCAGCAGACATTCCCACCCCAGTGGATATTCCCACCCCAGCAGATATTCCCACCCCAGCAGATATTCCCACACCAGCAGACGTTCCCACACCAGCGGGTATTCCCACCCCAGAAGACGTTCCCACCCCAGCAGACGTTCCCACCCCTGCAGACGTTCCCACCCCAGCAGATATTCCCACACCAGCAGGCGTTCCCACCCCAGCAGACATTTCCACCTCAGTGGATATTCCCACCCCAGCAGATATTCCCACCCCAGCAGGCGTTCCCACCCCTGCGGGACTGCCCCGTGCGCTCCCTAGCAGGGGCGCAGCCCCGCTGCCGTCCCGACCGCCCCGCCGCCGGCTGCCCCCTTCCCGGTGGGCCCGTGCTCCGGCAGGCCCTCCGCACGCCTGCCCCCACCCAGCCTGCCAGGAAAGCCTTCCCAGGTGCAAAAGGGCTTTTGAAATTGAAAGGCAATTCATGCACGCGAAATACTTCCAGGCCTGAAATTCCCTGTAGAACCCCAGAAACTCTGGAAACAGCGAGTAGGAGAAAAATCCCTCTTTTAGAATTGAAATCACTTTATAGACTGCCAGAGCTCAAATAAATGTGGGAGGAATTTTAATGATTCCCGGAATTTCCTGCTTCTAAATGACTGTGACCTGGAGATTATGATGGAGGGCTGAGGTGCTGCTCGTGGCCTGGGGAACTGCAGGTGGGGACAGCCCGGGTCGTCTCAGCACAGCCAGTATCCTTGCTCCGGCCTCTCGGCTCCCACCTTTGGCCAACCCCCAGAGCCCGCGCGGTGCTCCAGGCGCCCGGAAAGCTAGCCTGACGGAGGTGGTGAGGATCAGCCCTCGTACGGACGCACGCAGCACCCACGAAAGCGTGGCGGTCCCGCGTGCCAGCGCCCTGACCCGGCTCCGTCTCCCTTCCCCTGCCCGCGCGCGGCTGGCAGTAGGCGTTTCTGCAAGTCTTTATTTAGGGCTGTTCGCAGAGCAGCGGGGAGTTAGGGAAAAGTTAATCCAGGGAATGACCTTTAGAAGGAAACTGTAGCATAGATAATTTATCATATAGAAATGAATGCAAAAATAAAATCTGCATCCCTAATTTCTTTTTCCTTTCAAAGCTCGGTATCTGATTTTGCAAACTGTATTATATATGTTTACATTTCTATAAAAGCAAGTGCTCCTTGGAGGAGCAGCTTAGGTAATTCACATTTGCATCATGTGTAGCTATGATAAATAATAAATATGTAGCTGATAAATGGTACTGTGCAACTGGAAGGCCTATTTTTTATTGAATGGCTGACTAAATACTCATGTAAAAGTCATAACTTGATGCTTCTTTTACCCTGGGGCTGCCGTAATTTATTGCAGTAATTTACACCCGCTGCCGCGGTGAGGGGACGGTTGAGGCCGGCCGCGGCGGTGCCGGGGGGAGCCAGCCCGCGGCACGGCCGGCGGCAGGGCAGGGCAGGGCGGCCGAGCGCGGCCGGGCTGGCACGCTCCCGCCGGCGCCCGCTGTCACGCACCCAGCCGGGAACTTTCTTTTTAAAACGTGCGCAGAGCAAAACAATCCCTCCCAAAACCCAAGCGGGCCCCATCACTGCCAGCGTTCAAAAGGATTAATTGGGGAAGGAATTTAAGAAATATATTCCAGGCAATATTCTGCCTTTGATAATTTAGAGGCAGCCATGATAACCACTATTTGTACATGACAGTCATATGAAATAATAAACCTTGCTAGCTATAAACATTACCAAATTCTGACACTATTGATTTATTATGTCTAACAGTGACATCAAACCGAACAACTGACAGAAACAATGTTACAGCTTTAAGAGCAGTTTGTCAACGATTAATTCTGCCAAACGGGGTTTAGTTTTATGCTGGGACTGCTTGTCTAGCAGTTGTCAATCCAAGCAAAAATTACTACTGCCACGCGTCTGCTCACGCCAGCCCGAGGCGCCGCTCCGCTAGCCCTCATTACCCCTATCACTGCAAATACAGATGCAAGGCCAGTCCCTATTTAATATGCATGTTAATTATGCAAATTATTAATTGGGCTGGTGCTTGAGGACTTGTGTTTATGCCCAGATTAGAGTCAATAACTGTATCACACAGCATTTTAAGCCTGACCTGTGACAGAAATAAAGCTGTGCTGAAAGCAACATTTTCCAGCAGCCGCTCGGCACAGCAGCTCCCGCTGCGCCCGCTGCGCCCGCCGCGCCCGCCGCGCCCGCTGCGCCTGCTGCACCTGCTGCACTGGTGGCGCCCGCTGCGCCCGCTGCGCCCGCTGCACCTGCTGCACTGGTGGCTCCTGCTGCACCCGCTGCAGGCAATGCACCCGCTGCAGACGCTGTGCGTGCAGTGTGTGCTGCACTTGCTGCAGGCAATGCACCCGCTGCAGGTGCTGCACATGCAGTGTGCACTGCACCCACTGCGGACAATGCGCCCGCTGCAGCTGCTGCACGTGCTGTGCATGCTGCTCCCACTGCAGGCAATGCGCACGCTGCACTGGCTGCAGGTGCTGCCCGTGCTGTGCGTGCTGCACCCACTGTTAGGAGCTGCACCTGCTGCAGGCGCTGCATCCGCTGCATCCGCTCAATGCCTAGCCCAGCACGCTCCCAGCACGCTGGGTGCCCCCCGCCGCTCACGCCAGCCACGTGCGGCTCCGCGTCCTCTGCCTGGTGCCTGTTCACTCCCCAACATACCCTCGTCAGCACTCCCACCTTTTTCCACATATTTTTATAGCCATATTTTCTTCCAGTAGGAATGTGGTTTTCTACTATTTATATCACACTGTCAATAAAAAGTGTATGACACAACATTATACGTTGTAAATTTGTTTGATTTTTTTAAATCAAATACATTTAAACGCGCAAAGATAGAGGGTAAAGCTATGAGGCTTTTCCAATTAAAATTTACAGCAGACAATGTTGTAAATTTTATACAGTTGTAATGCTTGCTGCAGTTGTGCTGAAATGGGAACTATTGATCAGCCTGATTTCCCAGGATACACGAGGGGGAAACAAGGTATTGCACAAGCAGAAACAAAACTTTCATTTGTAAAGCCTTCTATTATACTTTACTGCCCTCATTTGGTTCCAGATGCATCTCTCTTAGCAGAAGGAATAAGGTCAGAGTCCCTTCCCTGAAGAGCAGCGGGGCGGCAGCGGCGGCTGGCGGGCGCTCTGCGGCGCTCTGCGGCGCTCTGCAGCGCCATGGGCCCTTTCGGCTGGCGCCTCGCAGGGTGCAGGGTGCGGGGTGCAGGGTGTAGGATGTGGGGTGCAGGGTGCAGGGTGCAGGGTGCAGGGTGCAGGGAGCAGGATGCGGGGTGCAGGATGCAGGGCACAGGATGCGGGGTGCAGGATGCGGGGTGCAGGGAGCAGGATGCAGGATGCAGGATGCGGGGTGCGGGGTGCAGGATGTGGGGTGCAGCATTCAGGATGCAGGGTGCAGGATGTGGGGTGCAGGGTGCAGGATGCAGAGTGCAGGGTGCAGGGTGTGGGGTGCAGGATGTGGGGTGCAGGGTGCAGGATGCGGGGTGCAGGATGCAGGGTGTGGGGTGCGGGGTGCAGGGTGTGGGGTGCAGGATGTGGGGTGCAGGGTGCAGGATGCGAGGTGCAGGGTGCAGGGTGCAGGATGCAGGGTGCAGGATGTGAGGTGCAGGGTGCGGGGTGCAGGATGCGGGGTGCAGGGTGCAGAGTGCGGGGTGCAGGATGTGGGGTGCAGGGTGCAGGATGCGAGGTGCAGGGTGCGGGGTGCAGGATGCAGGGTGCAGGGTGCAGGATGTGAGGTGCAGGGTGCGGGGTGCAGGATGCAGGGTGCAGGGTGCAGGGTGCAGGGTGCAGGGTGTGGGGTGCAGGGTGCAGGGTGCGGGGTGCGGGGTGCGGGGTGCAGGATGCGGGGTGCAGGGTGCGGGGTGCAGGATGCAGGGTGCAGGATTTGGGGTGCAGGGTGTGGGGTGCAGGGTGCAGGGTGCAGGATGCGGGGTGCAGGGTGCGGGGTGCAGGATGCAGGGTGCAGGGTGCAGGATTTGGGGTGCAGGGTGTGGGGTGCAGGGTGCAGGATGCGGGGTGCAGGGTGCAGGGTGCGGGGTGCGGGGTGCAGGGTGCGGGGTGCAGGGTGCAGGATGCGGGGTGCAGGGTGCAGGGTGCAGGGTGCAGGATGCGGGGTGCAGGGTGCAGGGTGCAGGGTGCGGGGTGCAGGGTGCGGGGTGCAGGGGCCGCCGAGGGCCCTAACGTGCACCGGAGGGCTGCGGCCGGAAGACTCGCTCAGGAGCAGCGCGGCCGTGCGGCTGGCTCCGAGAAGACTTGCGCGTCTCTGCAGCCTCATCCCCCCGCGGAACGTGGAAACGGGACGTTAAGGAGCAAGGGGAGCAGCCCCACGGCGCGGCGGGGAGCTGGCGCCGTCGGCCCTTTGCCGTCCGGCAGAGCTCCGGCGCAGGTGGCGGCGGCGGGTCCCGGCGGCGCTTGGCGCAGATCGGCGCGCAGCGGGCGTCGAGCAGCTCGTGCAGGCGCGGGGCGCGAGCGCCAAGGGCGCCGCCGAGCCGGGCCCGCAGCGGGAAGGCGCCGGGCTCCCGGCCAAGCCCCACGGCGCGCCGAAAGCGCCGGCGGCCGGAGGCCTCGGCCCGCCCCGCCGGGAAGGGAGCCGCAGGACCCGCGCGCGCCGCCCGTTTTCTCTTCGCTCCCCCCGGCTCCTGGCGGGACGCGGAGCAGCACAACGCCGCTGCCGGCCGGCCGCCCCGCCAGCCCGCGCGGGATGCTCGCCCGCGCCAGGCGCCGCCACCTTCGCACGGAAACGCCGCCTTCCCGTTGCGTGAGGCGTTTCGCACCGCTCTTCCTGCCTCGCTCCGGCCTCCCCGCGCCCCACGCGGAGCGGGTCCCGCCGCCCCGAGCGAGCGGCGACGCGGAGCACAAGCAGCAACGCCACCGCTAAGTTAGAAGGAGGAAGAAGGGGAGAAGAGACAATGGATGATCCCAGTAATGGGAAGAGATAACAAAGCCCCTGGATCCCAGCATCTGGCACTAAACGCACTTCTCCGTAAACTGAATGGCGGCTTCCAAACTGCGCCAAGCATCGCTCCTTTGCCAAGGCAGTAAACAGCTTTTATCAGCAATAATGATGGCATAATCCCAGCTAAAAAGGAAAGTAACATATGGCAGCAGCCCTACAAACACCATCCCAACAAAGTAGGGGGCATTTTTATTACAGCGTCCACTTGCAGAAAACCTGCCAGACTACTTCTCTCTTTTCTCCTCTCTTTTTTTACAGGTTATCATCTTCGCTGTTTGAGCCGAATGTGGCATTTGGGAGTTTTAAACTAATGAGTTCATTTTTCTAGGAAAAAAAAAAGGGGAGGAAGAAGAAAAGATACCCAGGACTGACAGATGACAACTAACACAAACAGTCTTGTGAATGTGCATATATGCTTAACGCGGTGCCTTGCAAAAATAAATGCTGCAAAGGTGCCACGCTACTTCCAGTACTATTATATAGTTTAGTCTTAGGTGCAATGGCTATGTTTGGAAAAAAAACATGCGGGAAGTAATAATTCAGACCTAAACCATTTTTTTTCTCTAATGATGCAATATGTTATATAGGAGCACTGCTAATAGGTCAGGTGCAAATCAGTGCAAATTTTGTTTACAAGCTGATTTCAAAAACAAAATTAATCTAACATTATTAACCTTTTTTATGGCTGGCATCCTCATTTATATTTGCGGATCTAATATTCACAAAACTGATTTTAAAACCGACTGTATATTTATCAATAACAGCATGAGACATAATGCCCGTGTGAAACACGCTGGTGTGGACTAAAGAATAGTTTGCCGTCACACTGCCTTTCTGTTAATTGATGAAACGGTGGTTCACTTTTCCCCATCTTTTATGGTTTGCTGAAATATGATCTCCAAATAAAGAAGAGATCCCAATCTCACGTTGGCTACCCAGTCTCATCATGGAGTTGTTTGGAAACCTTACAATTCACTAATTACCATGCTAATTATTTTGCCCTATGCATTTGCCATGATGTTGCGCAATTAAACCTAGAGGAAAACCTTTGTTTACTCCATGCAAATGCGTGCGCTGATTAGAGAACGAATGTGAAAAAGTGGAGGAATGCACTAATATTTTTTTGACATCTTTACCTATAAATATTTTTTCAGACTGAAAAATGTATCTAATAGCTCCACTCACTGATGTGCGCTGCAGTTTACCACAGTGTCTATATTTCTGTTGTCAGTTTTACAGTATCTCCCTTCATTAAACCTATCAAGTTTTCCTTTTGATCATGCAACCAAGGCCAGAAGACAGATATCTTCCTGGAACAGAGCAGTCTGCCAAGTCTTTCACAAGACCAGCTTTAACCTCCCTATTGATTTTCTCAACACTGCAGCCATTCATTGTTTGTGACATTTGGCTGTCGGCTCTTTAACACCCTTCAACCAAATCAATTTCATATTTTTGTCAATGCCCTGCTAGAGGATGAGCAAAATGGGACGAGACTTAGCCTGATTTAGAATGTTGATTTTCTGGAGCAGGTTTATCTGTAGTTTTTACAGGCCTTATAAAGTTAATTCAACATGTTTATTTAGGCATATGCAATAAATTGGGAGAGAGGCGCTTCCAGAGCTAAGTTTCAAATTCCCCAAATCTAATCCATGAAAGAAAGTAAATTATTACATCAACGTCAGTAACGAATAAGCGCGCCGCAATCCCCTTCTCCGCCGAAGCGGCAGGCAGAGGGGCCGGGGCCGGGGCCGGGCGGCCGCGAGCCCGCGCTCCGCCGCCGTGCTTGCACGGGGCACCCACCGGCCGGCCGGGACCGGGGTGTCACAGACAGCGTCCAGGAGTCGGTTACTGCGCTTCGTGCCGGCTCACCGCAGAGCCTTGCCTCCCGCCGGACGTTTCTGAAGAAGAGACACTAGTGCAATTCGGGGCGGGCGGAGGGTGCTACCCATATACCCCCCAGATCACCCCTAGTCGAGGCCTTGATGCCCAGGAGGAGGTCTCCCGGCGCGCTGCTGGGCAGGGGTCTGCGCACCCCGAGCCACAGCCGCCGTCGCCCGGCGGGACCGGGGCGGCGGGTTTCGGCGCCCCACCGCAGAGTCCTGAGAGTAATTCGGCGCAGCATATTCCTCTGGCAGACCGGAGGCATTAAAAGGCGGATTAACAGCAGCCTGGCAGCTTGAACAGCTTATTTGGAGCCACTAGGCACCGTGGTGTAAATATGTATTTAGGGCATTTCCAGGATGCATGTTAAAGACATGGTGGATTATATCCGTGTCTCCCTGCACACCTGGATTTATGCTGTGTTTATTAGAAGGCCTATAGATACCGTATGCTTAGTAAATATTCTTAGGGAAGCAGTTACTGTCTATAATGATCTCATTTGATCTTTTGTGTTTGTCTACACATCTCCTCACGCATCTGGTTTTATCTCCTACCCTCAGGAGGGAAGAAATATAGACACACGTTCAAGGAGAGGACAGAAACGCGTTTGCCAACTAAGACTGCGGACCTCTCCCGTGTCCCACCTGCGAAAGGCGCGTGGCACCTGCCTGCGCACAGCACCTCCGACCCCTGGGGCGCGGGGACCGTCCTTCCACATCCTTCCCCTCTATTTTTAACTGCTGATAAATTGGAGAGACTCCTATTTAAACCGTGTTGGTTTCAAGGGCAGGGAGGACAGTGATGGCAGCGGTTGACACATCATTACACTAGGGACGACAGGGGAAAGCCGCACGATGCCCCGCGCCGCCAGCCCCGGCCCCCGCAACGGCAGCGGAGAATCCCTGGGGTGAGCCAGCCCCACATCCGCCGGCCAGGATGCTCCAGCCCCGCCGGCCGCCAGCCCCACATCCGCCGGCCAGGATGCTCCAGCCCCGCCGGCCACCAGCCCCGCGTCCCGCCGGCCGCCAGCCCCACATCCCGCCTGCCTCTGCCCCAGCCTCACTGGCTGCCAGCCCCACATCCCGCCGGCCGCCAGCCCCACATCCCGCCTGCCTCTGCCCCAGCCTCACTGGCTGCCAGCCCCACATCCCACCGGCCAGGACGCTCCAGCCCCGCCAGCCGCCAGCCCCGCATCCCGCTGGCCAGGATGCTCCAGCCCCGCCAGCCGCCAGCCCCACATCCCGCCGGCCAGGATGCTCCAGCCCCGCCAGCCGCCAGCCCCGCATCCCGCCTGCCTCTGCCCCAGCCTCACTGGCTGCCAGCCCCACATCCCGCCGGCCAGGATGCTCCAGCCCCGCCAGCCGCCAGCCCCGCATCCCGCTGGCCAGGATGCTCCAGCCCCGCCAGCCGCCAGCCCCGCATCCCGCCGGCCAGGATGCTCCAGCCCCGCCAGCCGCCAGCCCCGCATCCCGCTGGCCAGGATGCTCCAGCCCCGCCAGCCGCCAGCCCCACATCCCGCCGGCCAGGAAGCTCCAGCCCTGCAGGCCGCCAGCCCCACATCCCGCCGGCCAGGATGCTCCAGCCCCGCCAGCCGCCAGCCCCGCATCCCGCCGGCCAGGATGCTCCAGCCCTGCCAGCCACCAGCCCCACATCCCGCCGGCCAGGATGCTCCAGCCCCGCCGGCCGCCAGCCCCACATCCCGCCGGCCAGGATGCTCCAGCCCTGCCAGCCACCAGCCCCACATCCCGCCGGCCAGGAAGCTCCAGCCCCGCCGGCCGCCAGCCCCACATCCCGCCGGCCAGGATGCTCCAGCCCTGCCAGCCGCCAGCCCTGCATCCCGCCGGCCAGGATGCTCCAGCCCTGCCAGCCACCAGCCCCACATCCCGCCGGCCAGGATGCTCCAGCCCCGCCAGCCGCCAGCCCCGCATCCCGCCGGCCAGGATGCTCCAGCCCCGCCGGCCGCCAGCCCCGCATCCCGCCGGCCAGGATGCTCCAGCCCTGCCAGCCACCAGCCCCACATCCCGCCGGCCAGGAAGCTCCAGCCCCGCCGGCCGCCAGCCCCACATCCCGCCGGCCAGGATGCTCCAGCCCTGCCAGCCGCCAGCCCTGCATCCCGCCGGCCAGGATGCTCCAGCCCTGCCAGCCGCCAGCCCCACATCCCGCCGGCCAGGATGCTCCAGCCCTGCCAGCCGCCAGCCCTGCATCCCGCCGGCCAGGATGCTCCAGCCCTGCCAGCCGCCAGCCCCACATCCCGCCGGCCAGGATGCTCCAGCCCCGCCAGCCACCAGCCCCACATCCCGCCGGCCAGGATGCTCCAGCCCCGCCAGCCACCAGCCCCACATCCCGCCGGCCAGGATGCTCCAGCCCCGCCAGCCACCAGCCCCACATCCCGCCGGCCAGGATGCTCCAGCCCTGCCAGCCGCCAGCCCCACATCCCGCCGGCCAGGATGCTCCAGCCCCGCCAGCCACCAGCCCCACATCCCGCCGGCCAGGATGCTCCAGCCCCGCCAGCCACCAGCCCCACATCCCGCCGGCCAGGATGCTCCAGCCCTGCCAGCCACCAGCCCCACATCCCGCCGGCCAGGATGCTCCAGCCCCGCCAGCCGCCAGCCCCGCATCCCGCCGGCCAGGATGCTCCAGCCCTGCCAGCCACCAGCCCCACATCCCGCCGGCCAGGATGCTCCAGCCCTGCCAGCCACCAGCCCCACATCCCGCCGGCCAGGAAGCTCCAGCCCCGCCGGCCGCCAGCCCCACATCCCGCCGGCCAGGATGCTCCAGCCCCGCCAGCCGCCAGCCCTGCATCCCACCGGCCGCCAGCCCCACATCCCGCCGGCCGCCAGCCCCGCATCCCACCTGCCTCTGCCCCAGCCTCACTGGCTGCCAGCCCCGCATCCCGCCGGCCGGGATGCTCCAGCCCCGCCAGCCACCAGCCGGTTACGTGGGACCCTCGGGCTGCAGAGACCCCTCCAGGGCAGAGGGCTCCTGGGCTGCAGGGCTCAGGCCCTGGCTCTGCTCATCTTATGAGAAACAAATTTGAAAAAACAATTGTAAAAAAATGGGGTTTAGTCTCTCAGCCATGCCCCTGAGGGAAGGAGGACATAGTGTGTTTAAAATACCGTGCTTAAAATAAAAAACCTTCTCTGTACTGGCAACCTATTTTGCTAGGTTACTTATTTTGCTAACAGTTTCCAGAACTATTCTGAGCGCATCATCCCCCCTCCTCCCAAAGGACAGCAGTAGGCGAGCTAGAGCCACGTTTAAAAATAAAGCTTCCAGGAGGTTTCCTGGCATGGTGCCCTTCAAAGGTGGACTAACCAGGTCCATCACCGGGCCTGGAGCCTGGGGGGGTTCCCGTGGCCTCGCCGTGCTCTTCCTCCCTCAGCGGCTCATGAAACGAGGTGCCCATCAGAATGACTACACGGAGATTTCGTCTGTGCAATAAAAAGCCATCCGTCTCACAATTTTGCACGTCACGTGTGCTCTTGGCTAGCTTATTTGCCCAGAAGCCTGCCCTCGAGCCCAGCACAGGTGCTTGAATAGCGTGAGCGTGGCTTTGGATGGAAAGGGCCGTGCTTCCTTGGCAGCATGGAGACTCCTGAAGGGCGGCTGAGTCCAGGATTTTAGATTTAATTTGCCCCAAAAAATGCAGGTATGTGCTCGCTTCCCCTCCAGGAGGAACTCTAAACACAAATCTTCCCACAGGCCTTTCCAGTCTTTTTAATGCGAGTCTAACCACACTTCGAGAGCCCGTTTTCCCACTGTTTCCCATTGTTCACATGACCAACATATGCGTTATTCCAGGAGACAATATAAAGTCTGTATGATTTAACAACAAAAAGCCTGAAAAACTAATGGGACAGGTCCTCAGCTGGTGTAAACGATCATCGCTCGGCTGAACCCATTAGCAGTTTGCACCAGATGAGGATCTGCCCCCAGGTATCCAAGAGGCAACAAAACCAAAAGGCTGAACTACCCCAGCTGCACGTTTCGCCCACCCCGCGCAGAAGGGCTGCGCCGCGCAACGAGCCCTCGTTCTTGTTTCGACCGGAGCTGCCTTTCGGGATCGTGACCAAAAAAACGCATCAAGACCTCGGGTTACTTTTACTTTTTTCAAAACTAAAGCAAGCACCTAGGCTTACTAGTCTGTGTCCCGTCTCCAGCGCAAAAGGACCAAGCTACGCGCAGACTAGGCGAACCGCAGGAGAGGCGTTAACTGCTCCACATCTGCTCTGACACACTTATCACCTGCGCCAAAGACGTATCGAAGCTCTGGTGCTGGTACGTGGGGCAAGAGGAGCCGGCAGCCGCCCCGCGTCGCCCCGCGTCGCCCCGGCGGTACGCGGCTGACGGCCGGCGCGAGCCCGCTGCCGTTCCCAGCCACCCTGCGGCGCGTTTAAAATAGGAGACGGTAGGTGCGGGCATGCCTGCCCCCGAGCGGCGGGGCCGGGCCGCCCCGGGCTCCTCTTCGCCGGGCCTGGGGGTCCGGCCCCGCTGGCTTCCGAGCTTCCGGAATTCCAGAACTACAACTCACAGCACTTTTCATGCCCAGTGAAGCGGCAGAAACGCAGCCTGAAAAATATGTTTTAATCTCTTTACTATCTTTTCTTAGCTTTCTAGCGTCATGTAGGAGGACAAAAGAATTTCTTGCTCGCAACAAGCTCGGAATATTCTGCTATTCCCCTGCTATTTTACTGTGGTATTTTTCCTGCTATGCCCCAATATCCTCGTATTTTCAGCTGCTGTGTGTTTGCTTTGATGGTGCCTTAACCTAGAAATAGTCTGCAGTTGTTTACCCGCTGGTGGAGCTTCAAATATTATATTCTCACATTTTTAAATCAGCGCAGACACCTGAGACAAAAAGTGTCCCAAAAGCTGCCTACAAGAGCTACATGCTGGTCACTCTTTCTTGTCAAGGTTGATTTATTGCCTCCTTGCTGTTCAATTTCACATTTTGTCCTCATCATATCCGTGGCTCATGATCATTCTAGGCTGACCCTTGTAGGGCAGGCAGGGAATATTGATAAAACAATTATCTGTTAGCCGTTCATTTGATTTTCCATTTCAATTACGGATTGCACGAGGCAAAAGGAAAAAGATTGCATCATTGATTTTTCTACCTTACAACAGTAAAGAGTTGCTTTGATGGTTATAAAATGAATGCAACTCAACCATGCTTTTAAAGGTCATATTTTTCGTTTTACTATATTTCTTAAAAGCCTTAATATATGCAACTGTACAGGGAGAAAAAGACTGCATCGTCAGTTCAGATAACTAGATACAAAGCATTCATATGTCAAAGAAACACAGGCAAAAAGAACCTTGCTCTAATGTATTTACAATAAATCTGATTCTTCCCCAACAAACTCTCTGGAATCATTTCACAGCTGAGGCGTAGCTCTGTAGGCAAACGCCTGCCTGCAAATGTTTCTCCTTGCATGTAGCTAAGGAGAATTTAACAAGCCATTCCTGGAAAAGTGGCCTCCTGCCTGATGGAAAGCTCCATGCTCTGTCTCTCGACTCTACGGTATTATTGCACATTAAGAGTTTGCTCAGTTCACGTAATATGCAGAGAGCTGTTACAAAAAGAGACATATTATCCCTACTAAACAGAACTATGTTAAAACTTCACCTATCTGAAAGGATGATAATGTGCTATTGCTAGCCAGTGATCCAGGACGGTCACACTCGCGCAGAAATGGTGCTGAACCTACGGCACTTCATTACGGTTCAGCGCCTGGTACAGCTCCGGGGGATTTTCACATGGCCGACCTCCGGAAAAGTTCAGCCTTTGATCAAGGTTTAGTGCTCCAGGAGTGGCCGTGGCGCGGGGAAGGGTTTCCATTTTCTGTGTCACAGGGTGCCAGTGCTGATCTCCTTAAAGCCCTAGAGTTTTCTTCCAAGACTGGATTACGCTCAGCAATTAAGGTAATGAACTGGCTGAGGTAACAAAGCATAATGATCTCTTTTGTCCTTTGAATTCTTATGAACTCCGCTCATTCACAACAGTCTGGAATGCAAAGCTTTCTCAAATACTGTGCGGCTTAAAACTGTGTAAAAATGATTACTTCCATTATGCCTTCATGGTTTGACATTTTTAATTTAAACACCTGTAATATTTAAGCATACTTCTTAGAACCAAAATACCCACTCTCAAAGAATGCTAGCTTACATTCTTGTAATATTTTGACATCTTATGAGTATTATTTTAATGCCTGAAAAGATAATGTGATGAATCCATTACAAATATATCAAAATATGTGTATAGTGGACTGTTTCTCACTTTTTGTTTCAAAACAATGGATTTTTTAAATAAGGCACAACATCTGAGAGAGCAATAATATTTTCAGAAGGCAGTATATCGTGTTAATAATGGAAACAGCCACACTACATTGTCTCTGCATATATGCAGGCAAATGCAACGGAACTTTTCCTCCAAATGAAGTCCTTTTATACTGTATTAAATGCTGCTTTACACTGTAGAATGCTTTCCAAGTGAAGGGTATTTTTATGCAGCTATTCCACTTTTTTTAAAGCGTTTGCTTAAGGTTTTATTTATTTATTTTGAAACATCTGGCTACTACTTTTACATTTTTTCAAATTTTTTGCATGATATAAACCTTCTGCACTGCAGAATCCGCTGCACTCTGATCTTTCATCTTAACACATTTCCAGCCCCAAATTTCACTTCAATCTCACCTCATCTCTCCATACTACATTAACCCCTGGCAATTGCCTTCCAAATGACCCCATTAAGCTGTAATTGCCTCAGCAGGCCTGCACTTTCGCTTGTAATTCTGTACCTCTCATCTCCCAGACGTTCTCTCAGCATCATTTCGTGTTCTGGCTCCCTTCACTGAGCTCAGCTTATGACCTCGCTGCACCATGGCCGAAATGACTACTAAAAGCATAACAGAGACGGAATTCCATTACTTATTTTTAAAAGTTCTCTGGTGCCCTAATGTAATATTCTTTGGGGAGTGTTGTCAAGGATACCAAGCACCAGCCATTAAAACCTTTTGTTTCCCAAGGCATTCCGTCTTTTATTAATAAATAAAGATAAAGAGAAGCTCATCCACCCTCCAGAAAGTCAGCGTGTGTTTGCAATGGTCTGGTACAACTTCAATCCTTATTCTATCCCTTGTATTTAGAGAACGGCTGAGCTACACCTATGAGCAAAGAAATGCAGACGGGAAACAGCAGTGTGCTCTGCGCAGTACAAGTGCTGCCACGCACAGATAAATTAAAACCGTTCTGCAGATAATTTTGCAGGAGCAACTCTGCACAGTGATGCCTTCCTTTAACACAAGCTCCCTTCTCACCTATAATGAAAATTAAAGCTGAGGTCTGAGTAGCCTTATGCATGGACACAGAACAGATGAAGAGGAAAAAACTAAAACTATCATATCCCACTGTCAAAGCTAACAGTCTATCAAGGATAATGGGAATCCCCAATGGGGACGAACAAAACAGCATGGAAAAAGCTGGCTAATCCTTTAACTGGGTTTGTGGCTCAAATGTGTTAAGGAGGAACCTCCCGCTCACGGCTGTTGTGAGACGGCCAGGAGACATATATTTTAGATTGAAAATTAATTGGCGCTGGATCCAAGCAAGCCTTTGTAGCAAGCAGTAACCTTTTCATTTTATGGTCATGACACTGAAATATTAAGAGCCCTCTTCTCCCATAAACTATATAAACAGAGGCACTCTGAAAAATGGAGGCAGTTTTTTTCTGTGGCAGAGAAGGAGTTTTACTCTTAATTCATAATAAACCCTGGTGTTCAGGCTGCGCGTGGCTACAGACGGGGCTGGAAGCGGCGGGGCTGGGCTGGCCGGGGCCGGAGGGCGCAGGGACGCGGAGGGCGGCCCGCGCGGGAGGAAAGGCCCCCCCTCCGCAAGGGCGCTGGCGCTGCACGGGCAGCAGGAGCGCGGCGTAAGAGGGGGCACGTGCAGCCACGTTTTGACGGCAGCTTCTTCCCAGCTGCCAGGCACAAAGACGTGCGAGGTGAGCGGGGCCGTGGAGCGGAGGCCGGCGTTCATCGCGACAGAGCCTGCTCAGCGGCAGAAGGGCGGATGTCCGGGCCGTGAAAGTCGAGAGAGGCCCATCGGGGCTGCTAGGCGTGACGCGACCGTGCAGGTGCGACCTCCAGCCCAAGAAACCCCCGCACTCAGGAACAGGGTACCAGAAAGGTCTGCACGTTGTGCATGAGCTATTAACTGCCTCTGCAGGCATCTGCTCCTGATCCACGCTGGAGACCAAACACCGGACCGGGCGAGCTTTCGCTCCGATTCAGGAGAGCATTATGATTTGGGTTGATTTTTTTTAACCCTATTTGTGGGAATAACAACTTAGCACAGATTTTTAGCCAAGAAATAGATTTCATTCAGGATGCCCACCTAAAGGAGGATTCCTGAAAGCTTTTCGCATCTCCTCAGTGGGAAGATGGAAACGGCTGTGTCCAAGGACATTCGCCTGCGTGCGATGCTCCCAGGTGACACTGTCAGTGGGAGCGTATGTCGCAGGAGGCGCGATCGCTGCCCCTGAAGGCTATTCGTGTTTCTCTGTAGGGCACCCATGCAGGCTGATTTCCTCTTTGTCTTCTGGAGGATATCTCAGCACTGGAGAAGCAACGTAAGACAGTTTCTGTAAAGGCTGTCCCTCACCTCGGAAGTCACTTCCCTTCTGAAAGACTGCCTTCTAGGCAGATTCTACATAGATAAGATGATAAAAATCAGTCTAATCACTTATCTGCTCCAAAGGTACCACAGGAAAGAAAATTATATAGAACTATCACATAAATGGACGGTTTCTGCTGGCTGGATGTCTGAGCTTGGCTTGCTTCTCTGGCTGCATGTAAGCTGCGTATTGCAGCAGACAGCACAGCTCTATCTGTATTTATTCTACACGCTAGGCAGGAAATTTCCATTTCATGCATCACTCACATTTTGTACTGATTCCGCGAAGTCAGTGCTTACACTTAACATAAAACCAAGAGGAACTCTAATTGGTTTGTTGTTCGTATTGTTTGAAAATTCAGCTTAGGCTCATTGGGCGCCAATTTTGTTTGTTTTTTGGTGAAGCTTGTGTTAGTAATATCAAAAGTAGAGTCAAGAAGCTAAATAAAAAGTCAATCTAAGTAGTTATTTTTGTTTTCTTTGAAATGAACTTTGATTTTATCATATCCTGCTAGTCTGTAAAGCAAAGATAATGCCATCTTTGTGAACATACTGAGAAGCGATTATCTGCATCAACAAAAGCCTTCACCACCTGACCTGACTCTGTCCTGGTTTGATTAGAAGCACCTAGTAGCAAGGACCACCTTTATCTAATGCTTTGCATAGGACTGAGAATACTGGTGGTCTCTGAGCATTTTGTGCGTTCCAGTCACATACGGGAATGTGCTCCTCAGCAGCCAGGGACAAGGAGTTGCTGACATGATCATTTTAATGCAATACTTTGGCTTTTCTAATTGTCAGATTAAATGGGACTTAAATCCTGCACAGAATTTGTTGGGCCTCTTCTTGCATAGGTTACAAGTATATTGCCAAAAATGAACCTCAGAAATGCTACAAATACCTAAACAAGTGAAATCACTAAAGACAAAGTACCTCTATCTCCAAAACTTTGCAATATTTCTTGTTTGTCGAGTTTTTGAAGTAAACATGAGTTAGAAAGGCACTTTATCGCCATTTCCAGAGTTACTGGACACGTCTAACAAAATAGCGAGTCATGAAGAATCGTACGGCCTCAATGCCACAGCAACTGTGAAAAATGAGTCGTGCTACTCCTGTTCCAGACTCCTTTCCCTCTCCTCCCATAGAAAAGAACTAGACTAGATAAATCCCTGCCCCATTTATTTCTCACCTCCTTGGGATGAGGGAGGAATCCTTGAGCAATTAATACCAGGAGGGGTGAAGCACCCCATCAAGGGGTAGGGAGGTTGAGTCACATAATCAGATTTTGAAGGAATGTTTTCTGAATGCCAGGAACGCTGATATGGGATTAAGAAGCAAGGGAGAATAGCACACGAAACACTAATGAAAATGACCCCCAAAAACTTTTGCAGGTTTGTTTGGGTTGTAATGCATGTCAATACAGCTGACGCTGCACGAAATGGCGGCCAGAGAAATCAAGTGTTAAACAAATAACCTGTCTGCATGGGCGCTGAAGAGCAGTGCTGATACGATCAACAGAGATGTTGCCAATCAAGCAGGCCTTTTAAAGAAAAGCAGAGGAGTTCCCAAAGCTTTCAAAGAAAATCTCCAACTTGGGAAAATTTTCTGTTTATTTCCAAGACTCTCCCATCTGTGAAAATATTTCTGTGGGATATTTTAAGTGCCAGCTGCAGGAAGGGGCTGCAATCATGCATTGCGCATCTCCACTGTTCTGTGACTTTCCCATTTAAATAGGACAGCCCTAGGACCGTTCCCGCGAGCACCGCGGGAATTGCCGAGCAGTCCCCCAGCTGGTTCGGTATTTAGGGAGAGATGTTAGGAGTGACAGATTGATGGGCCAAAGGACCCAGGCCTCACGACGTAGTCTCTGGGCCTAAAAAGTAGCCTTGCGTGCACTGCCTTCTATCTGGTGTCTCTTCTGCGCACGGGATCCCCCGGCTCCCCGGCTCTATGCAGACTCCAGAGTCACGGGAATAGCAGGCGAGAAGGAAGTGTGCCGGGAGCACGTCGGCTTCGCTCCCGCTCTGACAGACACCAAAACACGTCCTGCAGAAGCGGAGGGCTGGAGAGCAGCCCACGAGGGGCTACGGCCCGCCACTGCACGCCCCTCCGCCTCTCACCACCACCGCCGCAGCCCCGGCTACCACGAGACGCAGCTGCAACAACAGCATTGCAGCGCCACTGGCACCCGCCGAAACAAAGCCTGTGAACTGAGAGGAAATATCACCGTCGGGGCAACCAGGCTGTGAATGCCCCAGCGAAATTTCGGAAGAGAAACGCAGCTAATCCTGCCCAGCGGGGGCAGCGCCACTAGGGAGAGCGGCTGGAGGAGCACTCTCGGGGGGGTCTCCAGCCTCACGGAGGGCACAGCTCTGGCTCTGGGAGCTGAGAAACCATCTCCTGAGCCGCGGTGACCCCTGCACGGGAGGCGTTCGGGTGCCTTCGGGACGCATCCCGGTTTCCACAGACAGATGGAGAGGGCCGACGGCCCCTCGCGGGCCGACAGCCCAGGTTTGCCGGGGGTTAAGGCTCGGCTCCTCAGAAGGGACATTTACAGCATCGTTAGGAGCCCTCCCACCATCTGTGCTGGGCACTGGATTGTTTCCTCCTTCATCTCTGAGTACATGTGATGGATGGACATGAAGAAAAGCCAAGTGTTACCCTCAGGAAGGGCTGCTGCCCTCCCCAGCCCCACTCCATGTCTTTCCGGCAGTTTATTTACCGACAGATGAGCGCGGGGGAGCCCCGAGCTGCGGGCGCACACCCGCTCCTGCCAGGAAAGCGCAACGAGACCCTAAGCAGCTTGGGAATGCCCAGAAGCTGCTTCGCCACACGTAGCCAGTTTTTATGGCAAGCGTGCACATGGGCAGAGACATTTTAAACTGAAAAAAATAAATACAATATTTTGCATTACCTCCCTTTTGCATCTTGCACCACAAGTGAAACCGTCTCTTTGTACCAAAGCAGTTAGTTTGTATCCTAGAGGACACATCTGATGAGCTCCACTCTCTGCTACTTCGGGTTCCTCAACATTACTACTCTTAACTCCTAATTAACTCCTAATCCCTAAATTCCTGAGCAAATTCTCAGTTATTTTTCTCTTCTGTTCTTCAGTTCCCATCTCTGGCAGATGCAAGCGCTATTCACTTCATCGCTGCGACAAACACAGAATCATTCTGTAATATTATCATGTTACGGAGACTTATTTGGTCCGAGTTACATCAATCCCTGTGCAACAAACCTGAATGAACTATAGATATGTTCTATAATTTAAATGTCCCCCTAAACACTGAAAGCAAGAAAGAGGAAATTATATGGATAATAAGATACCCAAAAGCTATTCAGCAATCCTGCCGTGTTGACCAGCCCAGCAAAGTGCTCATCTGCACCGAAGACAAACAATGAACACTGAAATCATCTCCGGCCCGCCTTCTAAATGTTGCATATGAAACAAAATACTCTTTTTGTAGGTAAAAATGATACAAAGCAGAAGCTGACGATAAATTTTTCCTTTCAGTTTTAATCAGGCTTCCCGTTGTAAAAGCTCAGCAGACAGTGACGCGAGACACTGCCTCCCAACTTCGGTTCACCTTTGCCGTTCCACCAGGGACACCATGTCAAGATTGTTCAGCTTTTTTGATGAGTGCTGCGTGGGTAACTAATGTGTAAATGCAGATACGTAGAGAAAGCAGTTCTGACAGTGATGTATTGCAACTGGTTCCAGATGTCGGCAAGGGATGCTTGGCCAGGCACCTGGGGCTCGCCTGCCGCAGCGCAGCACCAGCACCAAACCAGTCTTCAGATAGATCACAAGGCTTTAACTCTCCAATTATAATCTTATTAAACAACCATCACTCGAGCTTCTGCTTCTCCTCTTCCAGGATGACTACAAAATATCTCTGTGTTGTTGTTCACATTTTAATTTTAATTAAGGGGAGATAAGCCGCAATGTGAAGCTTAGCATTAAACCCTGCAGTTTGGCAGTCAAGAGAAAACTTAAAAGCAAGCTGTTGAATCAGTCAAAATTAACCTTATATTAATGTTTAATATTTTTTATACCGCTACACCAAAACTTGCACATGCTGGACATTTAATTAGATCTCCTCTAATTGCTAAAGTCAATGTGGAAATTGCACAACAAATGTTACATTTCTTGCGGCAGATTACAAACAGGTAGTAGTTTTGCCTTTGATATTAGAGCAAACTGCTGCGGAAATTATTTTAAATAAGAAGGTCTTGTTTAGGTGATTGGAAAATACACTAGAAATACATTGCTAAAAAAAAAAAGTATCTAGCCACGGTTTGTATCAGTTGCGCCAAGAACTGAGCAAGCTGTAAATGCCAGAGTTTCCCTAGTTAAATGAAAAAAAAATGCAGAAACAAATCTGCAGCCTTCTGTCCTCCTGCACCTCGTAGGTCTAGGCCTGCAGTCCTCCTGATTCAGTAACGGGGGGGCGGGGGGGGGGATTTTAAACAAAAATAAAAATGTGTATTGAAAAATTAAGTAATTAATTAGCGCAATAACAGTCATACTCAGTGCACAATTAATGTTGACAAGCTGCTGGGAGACGCGGCCAAAGGAGCAACTAGGCAGAGTGCACGTTACGTTCTAAAGAACAGCTTTTAACCCAGAAAACTGATAAAGTTACACTCCTTACAGGAGAAGTGTTTGTAGCTCAGCTCCAACATCAGCGTTTGGTCTAAAGGGAATTTTTTCAAACAACCTGTCTGTCTCCCTCCTCTTTCAATACAAAACTCGGAGCTCCAATCAAAACCGCTCTCAGGGGATCCCCCCGCAGCTACGCTCCCTCCAGGTGGTTTTGATACCAGGCATCCTCTCATTGATCAAGATAGCTGCAGAAAGCTGCTTAGCCGGGAACAAAGAGGGAGACCGACGTTGCCGATTTTCTCTATCACATCAAAGGGTTCAGGACACGTTTAATAGCAGCACGCACGGAAACGAGGAGCGGTGCTGAGCGCTGTGCCGCAGCTCACAACGCACGCTCCCTTCCCAGCCCCAAACCTCTCCAGCCATCGCCTCCCCCGCACTGTTTTGGAAGCTCCAGTGATCGATAACCTCTTATTATGAGTAAACTGTTTAACCAGAGCCTAATCGGGTGTGTTGGGGCTAATGTCACTTGATATATCGATTGGGGGAAAAAAGACAGACTGACCAGTCTCCGTTACTTTTCCAGTTGGGTCATCAAATTTATTTCTAACCTGCATTTAAATGATCAACCTGTAAAATTTTATTACTAGCTCCGAATACACTAATGAATGGTGCCAGATAGCACAAGAGCTGTAAGCTATTACTTCCTTTCTGCTCATAGGGCTGCTGTTATGACAGATCTTTACTAGCCATTTGTGGCGTGTACTTCACACTAGGTAACATAAACCACTCAAGCCGGGGTTTGGGGTTTTCTCCATCTTCTGCAGCTGGAAGATTTGAGATTGTCCTAGCAAAGAAAGAAAGTTTCGGGGGCATTTTGACTGACCAGGGAGCTTTTTGCAATGATACACTCCTCATTTTGAGACAGGAGAGAGGAACCAAAGGACCTTTTGCTGCACTAAAGCAGAAACTGATAAAAAATGGCCTTTTCCTGCAGCAAGACAGTACAGAAGTGAGATGATACAGATATCTCACATGCGGCATGTTAATGTGCAAGAGCATCCTGGTGTGAGCAGCTAGGCCACCAGACAGCAGTGTCTCGAGAGCATCGGGTCCTAGCTAATAGTGAGGGACTGGGAGCATGTGTGTGCGGACAGCATCCCCCACCAACGGGCCACGGGCACCCATTGGGGCCCTGCTGGGGACTGCGCTGGCCTGGGAGCCCCACGGCTTTTGCCCTGGCCCACGCGGGCTGCGGGGACTGGCTGCCAGAGCCCGGCCTGGGGAGCGCGTGCGTGTGCATGTGCGCGTGCTGCTCGTGCCAGAAGCCAGCACCTCGTCTCTTTCTCACCAGCCGTGGATTATCTGCCTAGGTTTGTGCAGACCCCTTCAGCATCATCCTTACCAAACCTCACTGCGCAGCAAATCAGCAGAAAACGCTGCCAACCGCAAAAAGAACAAGGAATGGTTGTGCCAGGCCCTTCCTCCGTCTGAACCCAACCGGGAAGGGCTGGTGGGGGACAGCGCTTCCTGGTGGGCTCCCCTCCCACAGGCCGCTGCAGCCGCCCCCGGGACGGCGCGTGTCGGCGGCGGGCTGGCGGCACGCGCTGGGGAGACGCGGCCCCTTCCCCTTCCGAGGCTCCTGGCGCGTGGCGGGGGCAAACGTGGCGGATTAGGGTTCTCCCAGCTCGGCACCACATCTCCTCCAGCCCTGCTCCACCCTTGGTCCCTCCCCTGACAGACACGAGGAGCTACCAGTGCTTTGAGGGCACGGCTAGAGCATCTCCTAAAGCGCTGGGGTAATTTTTCCTCTGATTTTCTTATTTGTTTTCTGGCTAACAAATTGGTTAGAAGGTCTGTCTGGCGAATCCCGAAAAGGTTTGGGGGTTTTTTTTAGCAATGAATTTCTAAGACTATTGGGCAAGTAATTAAGATGGCTGGGTAATTTCAAGGAATGTTAACTCTTCCAGGCTTTGTGGTTTCGAACATTGGGTGGTTTGCCACCAGGACATCCCACGATGTAGGCATCACGGCGTGCGGGGGAGCGAGTCGGAGAGCACGAGGCACCGCGCAGCCCTGCTGGTGCCAACACGCATGACAAACTACTACATCCTACAGAAAATGTCCGCTATTCTGGGTGCGCTGCTGCTGTTCGGTACCTTCCACTGCCTTTGGAAGAAGAGGAGGAGGGTTACGACAAGACTCGCAGTGGGATTATAGGCACATTTTTTTCCTGAGAAGAGAGGTCCTGATTCAAAATCCACTGAAGTTTACGGGGCTCTTCTGAGTTACTCCCACAGCTTTTGGATGAGGCCCCGAGGTCGGCACAAAGCCAGTAGACCTAAAAGCTCTTTGCACCAAAAAAGCCCCTTCCACCCCCAGCCCGCTTTATTTGGATGTGTTTGCGCACTGGATGAGCTTGCTGAGTTAACAACTGCAGGAAATAGAAGCACTGGACAAATCAATATTCCCAACGACATGTGTGCTACCAGACAACGGAAGTATTTAGTCCTACTCGCCATTACTGTTGTAGCAGTTTATAGTCTTGCACAAGCTCGCTGGGGGGTACAAAGCCTCTCCCCACACACAAATATTTTGGTTATAATAATACAGAAGTTGCTAAGACATGCAAACACTTCATCATTGCCATTTGCAGCTAAACTACCAATCAGCAACATATTTAGAAAACGTTCCATATGTATCTTACTCTAAGTAAAATATCAGCTGAGCTAAAATTCGGGCTGCAAACAGACAGGATGTAAATGAAAGTAGGGAACATATTTAGAGGCTAAGTTGGGAAGCCCTTTTTCATGCAGTGAATCCTAAATGCGGAATGGCCTGGCAGGCAAGTGCAGCGAGGCAGAAACATCGAGATCATTCAAGAAACAATTAGAAAGCATCATGTGGGGAGCGGAGTGCTTAACAGAGAATGCACCCTGATGCTCCGATGGGCTTTTACTCAATTTAACAACGCATCTTACAGCCTCGCAGACTTCGGTTTCCTCTCTTCCAGGCCTGGGCGGTGAGTTGTGAAGAACTTTCTCAGCGACAAATATTTCAGAAAATAATTCCCCGGCCTGTGACAAAACGGGGCACCGCAAAGGCCTCCCGTGGCCGAGGGTCGCGGCGCGAGGGAAAGCGAGCACGTCCTGTTTCAGAGGTGCCTGCTGCAGCCGGGAGCCGGGCGGCCGCGCTGGCTAGAAAGAGCACGGACACGCAAACGCTGCTAAACGGGACAAAAACGCCGGCGTCCCGTCGACACGCGCTCACATGCTGTGACTTGGACTAACGAATATTTCATGATCTGTATGTGAAAATCTACAAATGAAAAAGCAATTACTGTAGGTACACAGCGCTCTCCCAGAAAAGTAGTACTAAAACCAGTTAAGAGACGCTAAGAAGGCACAGTCGCTTATCACAAATATTCTCCCTGAAAAATAACGATCATCATCAAAAATTGCATTTTAGGACATAGATGTTAAGAATATGCTGCTTTAAAACGTGCTCTTTATCTCAGAGACAGCATGAGTGTACACCATGTGATGGAGCAGTTGCTATGGTAATGCTCTTTATTGAATAGCAGCCTAAACAAGTGCAGAAAACCCATTTACAGAATAGCATGTACAAGTCCCTGAAACTCACATAACATGCCAGCATGGGAGCGACTCCCCCAGCCGGAGATGTTTTCAGACCCATGCAGAATCGAGAACGCTGGACTTCTGCAGGATCGGCTGTTTCCTAGGTGCGAACCGCTCGGTTTTGAGGGTGCGGCAAGACGCCCCGGCCCCGCGCGGAGCCCGCGGACGCGCAGGACCGACTGCCGGGCGATCCGCGGGAACGGCGTTCCAGCCGCCGCCTGGTCGCCGCTCCGGGGCCCGAGGGGCTGGCGCTGGGCGCGCAGGGGGCCCCGGCCCCGGCTCCGGCGCCCGAGGGCTCCGGCAGCACCAGCCGCAGCCCCACCGGCGCCCCGCAGGCCAGGGGCGCCCGGCACAGGGAAGGGCTCCCAGGGGAGTCCGGTGCTCGGGGCAGAAAAACGGAGCAGGCGTTTCTCGAGGCTCTGGAAAAGGATCCCAGCAACGCGGGGTGGAACCCACAAATTAGCGTGCAACTACAGCAGAGAGACATTGAAACCCTGCAAAAATGGAAGGACAGCAATTCCCTCCTGTGCACCGGGTCTATATCCACGTGCAGGCGGGTCTACCTATGCATGCACGCAGGTACACACATGCATGCGCGAGCTGCCCGGCCGGGATGCCGGAGGTGTGCGGTACTCTCCTGCCGCACGGCCCTGCCGCGCGGCCGAAACGCGGCCAAGCCTGTCCCGCCGACGCCGACGCCGACGCGCCCCTAATGGAAACCGTTCAAAATCGCTTTGCGGAAGTGTTGTGACACACAGAGAGCACAAAACTAAGTTTGCATTCTGCCATCATTTCCCAAACTTGTTTGCAAACATTGCATTTTTATTTTACTTATTTAGGGAAAATTATACAATTCTTCATAGCAGAGTTTAAAAATAACTCCACTATTAATGCAGGCCCTTTATTTAATCACTGGCTAATTTACTCCTGACAGAAAGTAAATTCCACTATTTTCTGTGAGGCTTTATGAAATTGCCATCATTTTTAATTAATTCTTAATTAAAATATATTACACCACAGCTTCTACCCATCTCTCTTGATATTCTAACATAATCAATTCAAGACCATTTACATATCATTAATTAAAAGCCTTCCTCTCTCATCCTTAAAATCATAATGAGGCTCTATTTCTCATTAGCAGCCTTTAAGGGATAAAATAACAATACAGACAAGAATGAATGGTAATTTCAAAAACCTCTTTTCTGCTCTTGCCGCTTTTCAGACTGGACAGTGACATTTCTGAAGTTCTCTACTTCCATAGTTTCTGAACATTTTGTAAAGATAAACAAACAACCGCAACCGACGTTGTCTCATACTCCTTCATAAAGATCAGCCACAGAAACGTAACGAAAGAGCTCTCTTTTGTCCAACTCCAGTCTTTGAACAAGACACCTCGTGAACCTGGTCAAGAACCTCGTGCAGGTGAGCTCCGGTGCGAGGCTGTGGGAACTTCATATTCACGAGATTTTCCTATGAATGCTAGCACTGCTCTCACCCCTGTACAGGAAAACCCATTTGACATGGGATATTCAAATCAGAATAACACTTTGCTATGGGACTGTGCTTTGGGAACTGGCTACAATGCATGCCTAAGACTCTAAATTATATTAAATGGATGGTTTCAGCCACAAAGCCAAAAAGCCACCAGCAAAACAGATTTTCTTTAGCTTGTTTGCTTTTGACTGAAGCCATAATGACTCCCAAAATCATTTTCAATTGCTGCACACAAAAATGTTTCAAATCCCAAGACTTTAAATATGCATAGAGGACAATGATAGATAGAAATTCAAATTTATATGCATTGTTGTTTTCTAGTACCTGCCAGTGTCAGGATGAAATATATCACTTTCATATTTGTAAGGAAGGCCTGAAACAGGGAAGATAGTGTTAAGTTCCAATAATTAAACTCTAGAGCCAAGGTACGTTCCACGCATTCATAAATGAGCTGTGATATATGCTGCTACTGTAAAAAATTACCATTTATTGATAATGAAAGGTAAAAATTAACCACCTATTCAATGATTCTTTTCCTCTTCTCGAAGTTTAAAACTGCATACATTTCAGAAAAGATTTACTGCAAGTCGTGACTTTTAACCTACTATTTTCAATATTTTGGCTGCGAGTTAGGAAATTAATACAACTTCCACTATGATTACTTTTATGATTAGTGTAAAATAAAATTTCATGGCATATCTTTCGCCTTGCGCAGCTGGGACAATGACTGCCTTTTTTACACTCAAAAAGAGGCTGAATTAAACTGTAATTTGTTATTACTTTTTTAATATGGTTTATTATTCACAGCAATTTCTAGCAAACCCTGAGCAGAGAGTGGAAGCCGAGCCAGTATCAGAGAGTGACAAAAAACAACACAAGTAATAGACAAAAAATCAGATCTATGTCTCGGAAATGTTATGCAGAGTTATTGTCACCAACATTAACGATATCTAGGTGCTGCATATCAGGCAAATCAGATTTATATCACTGTCTTCTGCCAATTGCAGGTGCTCCACCACAACTTGTCAAGACAGCCTGTCTGAGGCTTCACACGTCAGATAGAATCACAGCACTTGGTGTTTTGGTCTGTTGACAGCAATTTATTTTGATGTGTTGTCACAATATGGAATTCTTCGATGCTCTGCACCATGGTGCCAGCAAGTCCTACCGTACTTTTCTACTGCCAGATGCTACAGGTTCATAGAGGGAAAAAACACTGACAATTTAAAAAAAAAAAAAGATTCTGTAAGTGTTCTGAAGAGGCCATAGTTAAAGCATGTACCGCGAGCGCAGGGAGAGGATTCAGAGCCCAGCCTGGCATGCCACTGACTGCGACAGAACAGGCACTGCCGGTCCACGTCGTCAGAAGAACTCATGTCTTTCAGGATACTGCCAAGTGATCTAAAGAAAAAAGTTTCTGCTGAGATACTTCACCCTTCTCTGGAGGCTAACGCTGCCGTCTCTCACTGCTGGCCAGAACCATCCATGTTGTTAACAGTAGCAGTCCCAGTTTTTTATTTAATACCAAGCTTGGTCTGCTTATTTTTCTTCAACATTTCTTTCTTTTCTTGAATGCGGACTTGGGTGCATTTCTCTAACTAAGAAAAAACACGGCTCCGTGTGACATCATGTTATCCTGATGGGTCGTTTCCTTCCACACCCAATCTCAAAATGAAAGAGGATAAAATAGATATCAAGTTGAAAAGACAACTGTTAAGCTACAATAAATACATTGATTTAGGGGTAGGAAAAGAATATGAGTCTTAATTTTTCATCTGCTGTTTGGCTTGAATACAGATGTGTTTTCCATTCAGCAGCACCATCTCCTCTTGCCCGGAGCGCAGAGCACCGTAACGCAACGGCACGGGAAGGCCGTTTGGGTGCCGCGCTCCCAGCCGCCGGCCGGCAGAGCCACGCACGGACGCGGCAGCGCGCAGGGCTTGCCTGGAGAGGGGGGAGAGGAGAGGTCAGCTTCGGCCTCTTGGTGAGCTGCTGCAACGGATGGAGCAGGGACAAATCTAGAGCATCTCAAGAGACAAGGGTGGAGCACACATCCCAGGGCACCGTGCCGTTGCAGAGGGCATGGCCTCTTATGCATCGTATCCCCCTTCCTTTGGCAGGGAGGGAAGGGCACGCTGAACAGCGGAGGCAATGCAAAGAATCCTCTCCTGCATGTTCTCGAGCTTCTCGAGCATCTTCCCCCCAGAGCTGATGCTTAGCTGTGAGTCTACCGAGCCCTGGCACCTCTCTCGGGCGCCAGAGCACTGAGGAGAAGAAGAAAACATCTCCTGATGAAAAGACAAGTCATTTCTGAGAGTGCACAGTGGTGGGGCAGAGGGTAGCTTCTCATCCAGGAAACCCCAATGAACCCAAAAAAAACCATATGTGCCAGACTTGGTAAGAACATGGGAAAGAGCTCAAGCGGGCAATGATGGAGCCTCAGGAAATGGACACTTCTGCAGATCCCCTCTCTTCTGAGAAATGAATTCGCACCTCCTCCCCCTAAGAAAAGGCTACAGGATGGGCCCAAGGAACCAGCACTGTTTTCTGAGTGCACTTGTCCAAGGAGCAAAATAGCTCCATTTCCACACCTGAAAATAAAGCATTTGGTTTTGTTTAAGGTGTTTGTAGCCTTTCTCAGCCCGCGCTGCTGTGAAGCTAGTCTCAAAAAAAAAAAAAAAAGCTCACTCACATTTTTCAGGGAACACAAAGCATACAGCCTTCCTGCTCCAAAAACAGAGCATTTTTTGACCATGTCCATTTTGAATAATACTGCACAACTCTTCTGAATTTAGAAACATTTTGACTTTGGATTTTCTCCTGGCCCAACCTTCGTTTGTCCCTTCTCACGCCGAACCCTCTCTCCCTTGCAGCGCCCCTCTGCCACCCTGAGCTGCAAGCTAAGCACGAGAAGCATTTCCTGCGGAGAAAACCGGACCGATTACAAATAAAAAACGGAAAAAAAAAGAAGAGGTAAGTAATAGCGGGGAATTCTTTTCAAGGACTGCTTGATTAGAAACAACCACATTCATATTCAAACCTTTTAGAAGCCAAGTTGCCTTTTCCAACAAGGTGTCTCTGTGGATATTTGCCCTGCTTTGTTATGGGACTCCTGACACTTCTAATAGAGCTTCTAAATAAAAAAAAAACAGTGCATTTGTACTGCCAGGCAATAACCTTCACATTTTACTCTTCATTCATAATGAAAATTAAGGGCACATGACCTGCATGCTAGGTGGCTTTCAGGACCACATGCAAGCGAATGTAGAAAATCGGTGGCAGTAACCACTGCAGTCGTAAAGAGACTACCTAAATGTGTGCAGGGGGATTCCAGCAAAAAATAACAGGCGCTGCTGGTGCTGCACGGTCCCAACGCCGCACAGACAGGCTAGCTGGCAAGAAAAGCATTCCTGCACTGTAGTAATGCCATGTGGAAATCTGTTTGTGATTATTTTTCATTCAGAAATACGATACAATAAAGATACTACTATTATTCTCTGTTTATACTGGAGGAAAAAATAACTAATGCAATTTGATCCCGTACAAAAGCACAGCGCTCGCAGAAGAGAAGGCTGTAATTTGACAATCAACCCTCACGGAACAAACCTGATGTGCTGAAATGTTTATTCCAGAAGAAGCACTTTTAGAGAACATTTCAGAGGAATGGGGTAAAAAGTAGAACACGGATATGAAAAGCATTACCACTCAGGAAATAACTGTAAGTCCCGCTTCACATGCACCAACAAAGCGGCTCGATACAGCGAAGAGCCAGGCTGGGGAGAAGCAAAGGCAGCTGCAGCGATGCGCCAGGCCCCTGCGATTACCCAATCAAGCAGGGAAGGGACCGTGCGGGGCCGGCCAAGGAATAAAAGCGGCTGGCAGGAGGTGCAGGGGTTTGCTCAGCGGGGTCGGGAGCTGCGAGGGAAAACTGTGCGGCGGGTGCTGGGGCCGTGCTGCTCTCCCAGGTGGGCTGGGTGCAGGTGGAGGTCTTCACCCGTCTTGGGGGAAACGCTGTTGCGTTTCCTTCTCGGTCTGCTCCGGGAGCTGCCGCTGGCCCTCTGCGACCGGAGGAGCGCGGAGCAGGGCAGGGGAGATCGCGTCTGGAGCTAGCTTTGTGCTAATCGCTTCTTAACGCTGCTTTATGTGTGCGCCGTGCGCGAGTCTGCGCAAGTGGAGGAGACTGTGGGCGTGTGTAAGTGATACAAATAGCAGAACTGGGTCTGAAGGCTCCATTTGGGCAACTTGCCATTTGATCCTCATATCCAAGTGATCACTATAACCAAATGGAGTCAATGATGCGGACACCAATTAACACATGCCACTCCGATTTGCTTTTCTGTGCCATACTTTATTAAACACTTTGAGACGTAATTGAACAACATTGTTACACAATTAAGCACTATGCAGTATTGCACTTTAAAACAAAAGCTATGACAGTTCTGTACTCTATTAGCACCGTTAGATACTGTGTAATGTAGTAAGTAATTAAAAGCTAGAACTATGGTACTGTAACAATCCTAATCAGACTCCAATTCCAGTAGCAATGGAACTATATTAATTTTTTAATACAGTGCAAGTACCTCAGCCTTCTGCTACAAAAACTGTGTGTTGCCTGCTCCAAAAATAACCAGAGAATTCCTCCCTCTCTGCTCAGGCGGAGCTGGCAGGCTGCGGCCAAACCGCGAGCTGTGAGCAAGGAGGGTGAGGAGGCGGCGGCTGCGGGGCGAGGACCACCCCGGGAGAGAGGTAACTCTTGCTGCTGTCCCGCTACGGGATCTGCTCTTATAACTGGGCCTGTGCTGCGCTTCGGGGCTGTGAGGCAGCAGGGCTCCTGGCCCTCAGCGCCGGGGCCGAGCCTGCGTCCCGTGCTGCCGCCAGGGTTGCGGACGGGGCAGGGGAGCGCTGCTTCGCTGCAGTCGGCCCTACGGGTTCCTCCCCTCGCTTCATCTGCGCGCCGATTCCCTCGGCGGCAGGGGTTCGCACGGGGCGGTGACTTCTCCCAAGGGAGACTTCAAACCGCCGTGCAGAATATTTAAGAATAAATCAGTCTTGCTGCTGGGGGGGTTCCTCCTACCTACGGAAAACCCATCGGTGAGTGACAAAGCAGACCTGCGCGGCGCAGCGCTGCCCTAGGAGGGAGGACTCGGACTCGGACTGGCAGCGGTGCCTGCCGCTGACCGGGGTTGGAGATGGCAGCTGTAAGAACGCTTCCTCGCCCCGTCTTTCAGGGTAACAAAATGTCGCTGTTGCATTAATCTTAAGCGTAGTATGTGGCTGCAACATTAATATGTCTTTCTGTTGTCTCTCTGGAGATGATATTCTGTTGCTGTAATATATGACTGAATTAATGTGTGTGTACTAAAGCACTGTGGAAATCCAACTAAATATCAATTATACACCACCACCAAAAATCTACTCCCTTCTCAGTTTTCAGGTAACTCTAGCTCAGAAAGAGGGAGCTATTTAATCATAAAGGAGATAGCTTTAGCTTGTGTAAGTCTTACCAACTTGGCACAACCCACAGCACCATTGTGTAGAGCAGGAACTCGGTTATTGCAGCATCAGTGGGGATGTGAGGTTTATGCGGATACCCAAGGACTCAGGTAAATGGAAAGCCACTGCAATACTGTTTCAGGCTATATTCCTTTTGTAATGCTGTACTGACAAACATTAGGAAAGGACAGCCGAGGGTTGAGGCACTAGTCAAAACTTCTGACGTTCAGGATCACATGTCTGCTGCACCATGGACTTTCTTGGTGGTCTTGTGCAAAACACCTAGTCTCCTGGAGTCCTGGCTATGTGGTAGCTAATAGTCTTGCCCTGCTGTTATGAGGGATAATGCATCAACGTAACTGATGTACTAAACTTCATGAGGAGTTAAGGTATTGCTGTGATGGGGATCAGATGAATGTGCTTTAAAAATTTTTTCTCCCCTTTTCTTCTGTCAAAACACTACTCCCTAAGAAAATGAGAACAGTTCCCCAGGGACACCAGTGGAGATAAAGCCTGGGAAAGAACAGATCCCACAGCCAACACCACTTTGAAAAGTAATCTTTTCAGCTGTTGCATCAAGTATAAATCAAAAGCCTCGCCCTCGCGAAGGGGAAGTAGCCTTCGGATTCATCAGCCCTTCCCTTCCCTTTCCTCTTTCTCTGCTGAATCCACACCACTTTGTGGCTACAAAGGAAGATCAAGACTTCATCCCAAACACACACACTAATGTGTTGGTACGTCATTTCAGGAAAGATATTCCTTCAGCAGTATAGTAAGGTTCAGATAAGGGAGCTCAGAGCAATAAAGCAAATTTTTTGTCCCACCAAGAATTCATGTTCTGGTGCAGGGCATGAACGTCATGATCCTTGCCTCTGCCTAGAGGGGGCAACGTCCATTCAGCTGCCACACCACAATTGCTCTAATTACAAGAGATGTTCACAGCTCATGTTCTCTATCTTCTATACTGAAAGCTGGGACTTTCAACTGTGAGATATGCTCCTTATCCTCACGTCAAGCAAAACATTACAGAACAACACTTCAAAACTTGTGCAGCTCACTGGGAGTGGAAACAGAATGGACTGGAAAATGTATAAGCTTAAGTCTCCCTGCTTTTTCAGGGAGACTACTCATCAGTTTAGGAAAGAAGGCAAGAGTCTGGAGACTAGAATCTCTCTTCTTCCCCTATGATAACTCAAAACTTTCAGCTATGTCTCTCCATTGTATTGCTGTTCTGGTCAGGGGCTGAACAGTCATCACCATAGAAAGCGCTCATACTGGCTGATGGGACAGTATATTTCATTTAGAACATAAGGAAAGAAGTAGGCTGGGAGATGTAATTGCAATATTTCAGATTAGTGGGATGAGCAGAACCTAAGCGCAGTCAACAAAATAAGGTGGTTCTTCAGACAGAATCTGCCTGAAAAAAAAATAAGGGACTAGAACAAACAAGCAGACCACCAGAAAAAAACACACACGCACAACCCTCTGGTATTTTCAGGTCCCAGACTTTGGAACCCCTGTGATCAAAACCTCCGAGAAGAAAAAACAGTCTAAGACTGACAAAAACATGCCAGAACCACCATCCTCATCTCTGCTGGCTGTCTATTTATTCCTGCTACACGAACTAATTCATATCTGAATGGATGAAGCAATGACTAATGCAACAGTGCATATTAATACACATCAGCCTCAACAAAACTCATACATATTTGCATTTGAAAATGAATCAAGATTCACACTCCTTGGTGTCTTGGGAATTGCAGTACCATGTTTATGTTTAGTGTTGCATTATTTTTGAGTATTGTGACCCATGAAGTGTTTGATTTATGGAAGAGCTGTTAGTATTATGTTGGGGCACAAGTAGATCTAACGTTCATGAGTGATGCCTAGTGGGAAGATATCTATTCATATAAGCAAGAAAAATGTACAGCTTTGAAATATTTTTAGTCTGTGAAAGTTAAAGCTAAGTTTTAAAAAAAGCTATTAAATTGTAATATATACACACTTTTGATAGGCTCTCATTAAATTTATTATGTAAATTTAAAGATTTAAATCAAAACTTTTGAATTGCACTATAGTTACTAAGGCGGCATAGCTCAATTTAAATTCTGTCTCATATACTTACAAGATAGGATGAGGACAGAGAAACCTCAACGCAAGCTACAGAGGCTTAAATGCAAGGACTGCAATGCCAGTGATTTGAATCTTGATAATGCTAAGCTATATCCTTTGGTCGGAAGGTAAATTACACCTGTGTCCCAGCCCCGATTTTTATATATACATATAAAAATGTTAATTGTGAATAAAAGCTGGTTACTTGACTCAGGTGATTTCAGTTCTCTGACTTCAAAGAAATAGGAAGATAATTCCACAGCTTTCTGTGCACCATCTGCATGGACCAGGCTCAAAGGCAGTGGCATCCTACCGGCAGTGGCATCCTACCTTCCTTCTATGGTGTACAGATGATATTCTTAAAGCAAAACACTCAGTCTCCATTATATTAGGAATGGGGGTGACAGGAAGGATTGAAAATGATTTGAACTTTTAACCATGATTGTGACCAAAGAATCTGAATCCATTCTCAAAATGCTGCGACAGCCACACCCCTCCAGCAGATATTCTGGATGTGGAGGGGCCAACACTGCAAACAGAAGATGCATTGTCTCTGCCAGCAGGAAGAACATAATGTAAAATCCACGCAATGTACTTGCCTCACCCTGGCTGAAGATATAAAAAAAAAAAAAAATCCAGTGACTACAAATACAACACTTACTGACAGTGCTCAAGTACAGATACTTAGCCACCCAAATGACCTTTTTTACTTTTAACAGTCTCTCTCTGAAGAAAAATGTGGTGAATGCTTCTTGCTTGAAGAATATATGGGCTGATGTGAAATATATCAGCCTAGGGACTGATAATTGCTTAGGCTTAAAAGGTACTGGGGCCAGGCCTAGAAAATAAAATGGTAAAGGTAATACTGTGGTTATTTATTAACTTTAGCCCCAAAAGCCTTGTTATATTCCCAAATCACAATCCTATTGGCATGAGAAGCTGTTGAGATGGAAATCTCTTAACAGCTGCCTCTTGCTTTGGCGCTCGCACTCCCCTCCGGTGCTGAGTGATGAGGTGGCTTTAATGCTCACTGGAGATACCGAATTTAATGCACCCTATAAAAAAAATCATGTACTGCCCTAAAAAAAAAAAAGGCTCAAAATTCAACCACCTCCCTTTTTCATTCAAGTACTTCAAAAACAAAGTTTGTGTCTGAACTCTTTCCTGCTTCTGCTCAGTGCTGCAGACAACGAGAGCGGGATGCGATCGCCTTCCTGCTCCAAGGTCCAGCGCTAAGGGAATGACACTGATGCCACCACCAGCCCCAGGGCTGGACGGGGGACCTTACAATCCTGCCTGACTCCCACCCTTGGAGTAGGCTGAGCAGCTAATACCAGACTAGCTGACCCCAGTTCTCAAGCTTTGAGATTATGTGTTGAGGCTTAAATGGGGTTTAAGCAATCCCTTGGCCTTCCGCTTGCCTTCAGCACTGAAGTGGATTTCATCCACAACATGTATGCCTCGAAGGGAAGCACAAACGCAGGGGCAGAACAGAACGCGACTTACAGAAAATATGAACAAAAATCAATGAGACTATTCAAAATAATGAGGAAAGAAGCCAGGTTCCCTCATACAGGAAGGAGACGAACTGACTTCTAAAAACAAAGCTACAAAATCTGTGTTGCCAGGCATGTTGTTTGATGTTGACTATTTTGACAGAAATGAAAGGAATTTTGGATTTATGTCATTAAAGAGGAAGGACAAAAAAAAATCTCTAAGACGCTTTCAAGCAGAGACATCTTTCTGACTTACAAAACAAACGCTTAAAAATAATTTTGTCTGATTCTGGAGACCAGCATACTGGGTTTAGGGTTTGTTTGTTTTACAGTTGTTGATTCTGGCCTGTAAAGGAGAAATTCATCAGGAGGAATACTGGAAATGAGTCTTACAATTACTTACAAACGTACTAACAATCTTTTAAAACTCCACCCAGTAGAGCTGCCATCAGTGTAGTTCATAATCCTAGATTTGAAGAGCTTTTCTGACTGCAAGCTGTCTGGGTAATTGCTAAGCTGTCTGAGAATTACTATTGAACTCTGTCCTTTTTTATCTCACTGACTGACTACTATTTGTTATTAGTCCAAGTAATAATAATATATTAATGCACATGCTTAATATACAGAAGTATATGTTTTTATTGAAACTGTACTGCACTCTGCACTCTTAAGTGTAGAACAGTACTGTGAACAGTCACATAGAAAACCAGCTATCATTTTCCCAAAGGCCATACAGAACGATTGACTCAGTATTTAGTAATTCCTACACATAAAATGCTTTGCACTGACTGGCGATGCTGGAAAACTCTATGACTTTCCTAAATCAGGCCTGAGCAAGAATCCCTATGCCGCACCGTAGCCTGGCTATAGTCCATCAGATCCACACTCATCTTGTTCTCTATGCAAAACGCTTCCTGCTAGTCAAGATACGGTCTGGGAAAGTGGCAATAAAAATAAAAAAGCAGCATAGTTATGCTAACTGAAGGGAGTGCCGCACCAAACCGGTATCCAGTACAAATGGGCAGGCTGGAAGCTTTAGCTAATTGGGGCAGAAGCGCGGGTGAGGCGCTGCTGGCTCGTACCTCCCTGTGCTCCTGCGCCCGGGCGCTCGCCTCCGGTTCCATGAAAACTGTAGAGCCCAGTACTCTTTTATTTTAATTGAAGAATAGTCTTCTATTGTTCCCTTGTTCTCTTCTCTTTCCAAACTATTGGTAACAAACTTTGTGCTCTTCACAAAAATCGGTAAGAGTAGGAGGTACAATTCAGGACAACAGCAGGCCTCCTCCCAGCAAATTGCCATGCGCCATACTTCACATGCTTGGCATTTCTGTCCCATCAAGTGGCGAAAGGAGGAGAAAACAGACTCTCGAGAGTAACCGGCTTAACACGCTATCCCTGGGGTATTAGACAACCCCGTTCGCTGTAAATAGTTAGATTACTAGGTTTCAGAGCTCTAAGATCCATTTCGTGTCATGATGGCTGATCTAAACACAAAGGTTAAAATATATTAGCTGGACTCATGATTTGAGTCTACAGCAGGACATATGGCTTGCAGACAATAAAGCAGATTCACAAGGCAAAGGTTTGCCATCCTGAGCTGACAAAGCCCTATGCGCGCTCTCTGTTGGTACAAACATCCTTCTACTGTTAATAAATGAGAGCTGCAATTCTAATGATATTATACACTGTAAAAATTACTGTTACCCCTAACACTTGTGTTTCACTGCTATCACCAAACTTAAGCTCAAAAGTCCCCTGAAGCCTGACACATCACGCAGGAACTTGTATGATTACTCCAGTGAGACGCTAATAACTGTGGACGTTGTGGAAGGTACACGCTCTCTTTCCTTTGAAAGGAGACCATCGTATCCAAAAGTCTTACTAATTAGTGTTTTCTCCACAGACTACGCTCCCTGTCTCTGTTTTTTAAGAATATTTTGTTTCCTCTGCATGGCATTTTATGTACAAAGAATAACGTGCATTTACTCTTCTAATGTGAAATACAGCACAAATTTGAGGGACGAGGACATCCTTCCTTCAGATGCAGTACAGTGATACTGAAAGTCTATACGTCAGTGTATCCTGAGGAGTCGCTAGTGTCTCAGTTGTGTATGTGTAACAATATTTGTATTAACGAAAGTACAGGAGCCTGTATAATACTGATCACCATGTTGTCACTTGAGAGAGGTTTCCACCTTCAGAGAGGATATATGTGCATTATAACACGGTCGGAAGTTGGTGTAATTCATTTGCTTTTAAAATGAAAGCTGTGAAAGTTGATTTAAGAAAACAATTCTTTTTTGTTGACCTCTATATAGAAAGAAAGAAATGACCTGACTAATGAGGTTAAGTATCCTTCTCCAGAGGCATGCATCTGACAACACGTGTCCTGCCTCGGCTATCCGCTGCAGACAGTCTAAAGCTGCAAACGTTCTCATAGTAAAACAAAGCTATGTAGCAGCAATGGTTGTCGATAAACTTAATTTCTTCTTAGCAAAACACTAATCAATAAGCTAAACTGCTTCTTTCAAATCACAGCTTTATGATTTTTTTCCTCTCTTCTGTATTTTATGCCTATCTGTGATAGGAAGAAAAAAATTATCATCCACCCTGTCATTGGCTGTTGGTTTAGCTACCTGTACGTTGTAGTTGGTTAGAGTGCAAGTGAACTTCTTGATGATGCAGATAATCAAACAACAGTTGTTTGTGAAGCTCAAGATAAACAATGCTCATTCATCTAGTTTTCTTTCATAAGAATCATGAACTTATTTCTCATGTTGTGACACTATTTCCTTTTCACCAAGACTCATCACTGTCTCTGATCTTATGTTTTCCTCTATAAAGCCCCACTTCTCAGAATCATATAATTATTTGAATCATTGCACCTTTCACCTAAAAATGAATTTCTATACTCTATACTTGCAAAGAAAAATCTCGTAAGAAAGTAGCACAAATTCATTTTTAACATAAATTTCATATGTGAAATTCTAGTCTATTTAGGATACAAAGCTTTTACTGACTGCTACTAGTGATGACTATTTTTACACAGTTCTTAAGCAAAAGTCTTTATTCTGAAGGCTTTTGATCTACTTTTTATTGTTATTTCAATGCAAAAGAACTGCTATTTTATTTTTTAAACTGGTCACTTCAGCAACAAACTACTCTCTCTAAAAGAGAATCAAGTGAACGAATTCAATATGTTTGGAATATCTTGGCCTAATTTATAATACCTGTGCCAACAGATCAAAATTTTGGATACATTCAGAATAGAAAGAAAACAGTACAGAAGAGAGAGTTTAAAGCTACCCTTACACCATCCTGCAGTGAGCCCGAGAGGCTGAGAAGGAGGTTGAACGACTGGTCTGACAGACAGGCTTCCACTGCTGTAGGCAATTGCTAACTCTTCCTCTAAGTAGCAGCCTACATAGGAATATAACATTGCAGGAGCCATGCAGCTATGATAAATGAGCTGCAAAAGTGTATCAAGAACTGTAAAAGATACAATTTTTTTGATTAAAAATACGGATATAGAAGATTAGCAATCTGCAGGAAATTTTGAGGCTTGGTAATGATCTGTTGATCTAAAAGATTTGAGAATCTGCTAGCTGAATTGATCGAGGACCCGGTACTACTCACCTCAGCACTCGTTTTACCGTACCATGTGCTGGCATGTGAACGGGTGGTGAGGGGGCTTTTACTCTAGGAGAGGAACGTTCAGTGCTGCCACATCTTATTCCAATACAGAACGTCCTGATTACTCCTGAATTATTACATCTAACAATTTGTATGATTTAAAAATATATGCAATTTGTATTCAAGTATTTCATTTTCAAGATTCCTTTCACTGCAGAAGTAATGTAACTCATGCTTTCTTATGTAAATAATGCTTCAAAACATTGCATAATAATTATTCAGTCCAAACCAAGCAACAAACACTAATTAAACTGAATAGAAAACAGTGCAGCAAAGAAAAGCATGCAGGTTTTATGAAAAGGCCTTGGGTTGTTCGTATTGACTTCAACCTAAAATAAATCCTGTGAGTTGGAAGGTGCCATGTAAGAAGCTCCACCTGACTTGTTGTTCTGTTATTTGCACAGTTTTAATAGGATTTTTCTATTAATCTGTGACAAACCATGAAATTTTATATTTTGACCATGACCAAGCCATGAAATTTGCCAACTTTGCCCATGATTTACACTGGGTCATAGTTATAAGGTCTGTTATGCTTTTTAACTAAATAACTACTGAAGCTTCGCCTTTGGACAGAATGAAGAATTTGCCTATAATTAAAGCAGGAATTGTTAACTGCTGGCAGTAAAAGTTTACAGCATTGTTTGACAGTTGCAAAGATAAGCCAGTAAAATCCTGGGATGCCGTGTCTACCTGCACTTCCCACATACCCTAACAATAGGGTTCTATCTCTCGGCATCGTGAAATCAGTCTCAGATTAGGTAATGAAATATGCACCAGCCTTTTCCCAGAACCTTTGACAAATCACACACAATCCTAAATCTTCATAAATCACGATTAAAGACAAGTATATCATCACCAACGCATATATCTTCCCATGCCTGACCCAGAGACTAATGAGAAAAGGCCTAGACTATCTCATCTGATTAATTAATTCAAAATGTCTGCTGTTATTCAAATGTGAGGCTGGTATTATTTGAATAACACTTGACAGCAGTGCCTGAAGATATCATTTCTGATTTGTGAAGCTGCTGCTGCATAACTGATGATAGTTTATGAAAATGTTCCATCGAAGCTGCTTTTCTTGGCACAACTGCGAAAGATTTTTCTGGAGAGAAGGTTTTTTTGTCAGTAGTTGATGTTGCGAACGTTGTCAAATATTTTCAAAATCTGTAAGATCTTGGAAGCCCTTTTTTCCTGAAGTCTTGCTTAAGTATTAGCTTCTTCATTCTCTAAGAATTAAATCTCTCTCCCTTTCTCTCTCTCTCTCTCTCTCTCTCTCTCTCTCTCTCCATATATTTGTGGCATAGCCAAAGGCAGCTGAATTTGACCCTTTGCACACTGTTTGTTCTTCATTAGCGCTAAAGACAAAGCCTCTTCTCTCACACCCAAAGAAAGGCTCAGGAAACTAGCTGTAACTGCCTGCAGTCATCTACTTCAAGTCCATGCTCAGTGCTACGTTCTTAGGGAGGCTTTTTAAAGAAGGGAAGTGGTCAGCTTTATGATTTTGTAATACAATGAGATGAGCATTGGTTTTGAAGGCAAAGACCACAGCCCCATTCAGAAATGGTGATGTTGCTCTGTGACGGGTGAAGTTTTGCGAATACACAGTTTGTGCTATCCCCACGCGGCCATCCTGGCCTCCTCGGCAAGGCAAGTGCTGGGGTCCAGCTACGCAGGAGCATTTTCGTCCGGTCGCTTCCCACCACGCGAGACGCCACCAGCGCGCTCTGGATACGGAGGATCAGCCCTGGCATCGCTCCAGCCCTGCTGCGAGCCTCTCCTTGAAACAGCCCCAGGCCCAATTAACATAGTAATTTCAGTTATTTAGATGGTCACGCTGGGAGTGGTGACTACAGATAAGTTTGTTTATTTTTCTTAAAATACTGCAGTTTCTCTTCTTTTTTCCCCCCAGTTTTTGCAACTTTATTTAGAAAGCAGAAAGCAGGGCACAAAAGGATAGTAGCTACTTGGCCAAATGACTACATATGCACAAACGAAAACATGTCTCTTCCAAGAATTAGTAGAGAAATCAAGGCTCCCGTGAAATCGGTTGTGCCAGCAGAAGATAAAAGCCACCACTGCACCCTGCTTAGAGGTCTATGGGCTTGGCTCAGTCCACAGCACCCATCGCTGAAGGAAATTGCCTCTTCCATGCTCTAACTGGAAAACGCTTCAAAACAAAACAGCTTTCTGTTTACTGAATCGGCGGCTCTCAAAAGAGGCTCCTACTTTAATGAGAATGTGTCAAACAAAACTTACAGCAAAGTCTTCAGAGTCTTTTTTTTCTGAAGTATTTGTATAAAAATGTGCCAAGACTCTTGTGCAGTGTACGAAGAGAACAAATGGGTTTAATGTAAACTTTGCAAGACCGCAAATGCACAGAAACCATGCGCTCAGCCTGAGATTTGCAGTTGTGACTGACAGCTAGATCCAAGCTTGGGAGGAGCCACCCGCTCCCTCGGAGGGTGTCAGCAGCTCACCGCACGCCCTCGGGGACGGGAAAGATGCTCAGCACTTAATTTCATAGCACCTATAATAAGAACGGGGGGAACAGCATACTGCAGGTCGCTGGACTTACAGAGGCTCTGCTATTAGTAAAAACTGAAATTACAAATCTGTGCCACTTACCATTGTTTTAAGAGGAATCTTGATTTAAAACTTTTATTTTTCTAAAAGATAATCAAAGTCAGGATTTTATTCCAAATATGCCGTACTGCAAAATACAACCAGTTATAACCAATTTTTTTTTTATTAGTTGACTGTGAATTGTGATGCCATGCTTGCAACAGTTTTAACACTGTGCTATTCCAAAGCTGTGTAGCCATAAGCACTAAAACAGAGGATGTAAAATGTATGGTCTAAAACGAATATAAATCAATCATTATGACAGAAGTAGCACTTATTTGAGAGTCAGAAGTGAACAAAATATTCTGTGTCAGCAAAATGTCTCCTGTCAAAACCTGCTCTTTAAAATCTCACTACAATGTGCCGAGACAAATGTCCTTTGCAACTCTGTGTGGGGAAGCATGCTCTAAATCTTCATAATTCAAACCTTCCCTGTGTTCAGACAAAAAGGAAAGCTGTAAACGGTTATATATTCCTGCTGATGAAGTAAACACCACACGTCTCGCCAGGGCAAGTGTCAAAAGCTGCTACCTCCTGCACCCAGCGCTCGGAGAGGCCAGGTTGCACCTCTGATTTTCCTAGCCAAGAGAACGCGTGGAAGATGCATCAACAGTTTCATCTTTTCTGTTCATTAAGAGTGAATATTCAACTTGGGAAGGTTAAGAGATCATCAAAACGAAGTGATATATTTATATGTAGATCACTTAGGATCCTGGCACGTATCCATGCAATGTTTCTTCGTCGGCACTTTGGATTATCTCATCCGTGACCCGCAGGGCCATGGAACGAGAATCGGAGACGTATTTATGCCCTGTGCGTTGCACGTGCCCAGCTGCGACTTCTCTGTGGTCACGTTCGTGACGCCCCGTCTCCCGCTGTGGCTCTTCGCCAGCGGCTGCTCAGCGCAACGGCAGGAGCACGGCACAGCCTGCCCACCCTGTCCGGGGGGCTCCCCGGGCGCCCGCTCCCCTTTCTGCCCCTCCGTGGGGCTCCCGTGCGCCCGGCCCCCTTTCCGCCCCCTCCGCAGGCTTTGCAGGTCCTGGCCCCCCTGCAGCTCTCCCCTCAGAACCTTTCACTCCCTCCCGCTCTGCTTTTTTTAGTAAACCATTTGGCTTTGATTAAATTATAAATCTTTGAGCCCGGTTAAATCCTACAGCTAAGCTATCTGGGCTAGCGTCTTCTCTCTCCTTCTCCCCTTTATCCTTCCCAGAAGCATCACAAGTTCCTGGAGATCTGCATTATGTCACTTTTCAGTGTGTAAAATAAAGGATATGCAACTAAATCAGATCACAATTCTTCCTTACTTGGGATGACAGCACAAGTTGAACACTTTCTAAATGGCTATGCTGTTCGCCAGGCTGCCACTAGCTTTAAATATATAAAATACCAAATTTAAGACTTTAAAAGGTAAATGACTCCAATTTATAGCAGTATAGTCATGACAAGTCAACCTTTTCCATTTTGGAAGTAGTGGGAAAATACATGTGGGTCTGCGGAAGGTGTGCCACGTTTCTGGGAAAGCGTGATCGTAGCAATGGTTTTAGGTTTACCTGTTCAAAAGAAAACCCATCATTTTTTCAATTATATGTTTTAAGCTGACACAATCTGCCACAGATTCTGAAAATTCACGATGAGCAGTCTGGGATGCATCGGAATTTCTAAAAAAGCTAAACCCCCTCCTCCCCAACCAGGAAAGGGCAACGGCAGGCAAAGCACTGACTATTGGAAACAACCTCTTCCAATTCAAGATTCTATTTTTGCAACTGTACATATTTAAAAATCTGTTTTGAAGATTAAAAATGCATAACACTTGAAATTGACATTTATTTCCTGCAAAACAATCTATTTTTTCCACAGATAGTTTTTCCAAAAGATGATAAACTCCTTCTCCTTATGTTGTGCCTTAAGACATCATGTGCTTTTATCCTTTAGCAAAATATGAACCAGCTACTAGGCTGACAATGCCAAGAACCATGACAAAATGGATTATTAATGAGAAACTGATCTCCAGAACTCTATTAATTTATGTCTTCCTGTCGGATCCCAAAGATGTATCAGCCTTCTCACTCAAAGAAAAAAATGCCAACATTGTACTTTGTTTTAAAGTTCTGCTTAGATGAAGAATTCATTATCCAAAGCACTGTTGTGTTATTTCAGTCTTCTTGTAGAATAAAGATTCTTTATCAAATAGCTAAGAAAGCCGCTGACAAGTGCGAGGATCTTGCACAATATATTTACATCAAAAATTCAATGAGGAATCTTGGATTTTTAACCTTTTTTTTCTTTTCTCAGCAACGCTCCTTGCCTCGTTCTGACCTGTCAGCACTTTGAAAATGAAGACCATGAAATTCCACATGTAAAACTTGAGAGAAACTAACACGACGGTGAGTTTTTTAAGTACTTAATTATACTAATTATTCCACTGCAAAGTAAAATGATCTAACACGTAAATAGAAGCAGTCAGATTTCTTTGTTAAGGACAAACAGCAAACAGACAGAAAATATCCTTTTAAGCCTCCATGAAAAAAAATCTATCTAATCTATGCTTATCATAATATTTATGAAATAAAAAACAGAGAGGAAAAAATGCTGTAATGTACTCTGGGTGACCTCTGCTTTCGAGAGAGAATGAAAACAGCCTTTTGCTTTTCAATCCCCATCAAAGTGGAGTTAAAGGAGGGACAGCATTCCCTTGCTCACTGCCATTAATCATTGCTTTCTTCAAGCAAGTGCGTATTAATTTCTGTCATCCCAAACATCATCGAGTATTGTTACAGCACCGTTCACTCCTCATTCACCACCAGTTGTTACCAGTTTCCCTACACTGAGCAGAGACAGGGTGAATCGTGTGGATTTCAGTGTTAGAGGCCTTTATCCCTGGGGTGCTGACACCAATTAAGCCATTTCAAGAAGAAATGAGAACAGGCGCAACCCTTCTATGTAACAAGAGCTTGCACCTAGCATTGGCAGGTTGCCATCCGCTGTTGCCTCACACTACAAAAACACTCTGCCACATCCTTTGGAATTATACAGCATGTTTACATTTAATCTTTGCAGTACCCTGGCAAATTTTTTTTAGATCTTAAATGCAAGATTCAGGGCGGAGGATTTTACAATCACTTTCAAAATAAGATTCCAAGATAAATGTATATTAAAAAAAAAAAAAAAGCTTTAGGATAAGATTTAAAAACTAATGGACGCTTTTCCTACCGCAATATTTTTTAATCAATTAACATTAGTGTTAGGAAGAGATAGCTGAAATGGTATTATGGGAATGAGCTGTTGCTCTCTCGCTTAATTCAAGCACTAGACACACATATAAGACAAATGACAACAATTTTACCAGTGCAATATAATAGATATCCTAAATATAAAAATTAACTGAATCTTCCAGAATTATAATCTCATTCAAGTTGACTAGTAATAAGCATCCTTACAGTGCTGGCATAGCATCAGTTTTCTTTTGGGGGCCTGCAGGAACTAAAAAATAACGCATTTCAAAAAAGTTACCTCAAATCCTTAGAATCAACGCATTTAATGAGCTTAATTAATATCATTTGTACATTGCTAAAGTGTGTGTAAAGATTTATCAAACTCTTTGACAATATTGTTGATTTTTTCTGACCGCTTTAGATCCAATCATTCTCCTTGTTTTAGACATTTACATCTGCTTTTAAGTTTTTATGGTTGCCTGTTGGCAGGCAGCAAAGTGGAGCTGTCGATGCTGCTGCAGAATAATGCAAGGTTTGTTATGAATTAAATATTAGAAACCTTAACGCAGCGGCCAATAAGAATTATTTGCCTTATTAAAGCAGCAGAAGACGCTGATTAAATTTTCATTGCATTGCAGTCTTTTTCCCATTTCTGCTTTCAATTCATCATTCTAATGTATGAAAGGCTTGCCGAATAATGGCATGGGGACTTAATTTCTGGAATGCAAATATGGCAAAGAAAATACCATAAATACCCTCCCAGAAAACATTAAACAGTCAGTTCTAATTAAGTGAATACTAACTAAGTAAATATTCTCTTAAAGGAAAAAAAAAATAACTCAAGATGTCAAGAATTCCAAGAAGGAAAGCACTAGAAATATAGGCACACACAAATTATAGGGAGCTTTGATTATCTGAATTTCATAGAAGGAGACTAAGTATGCTTAAACAATTGAGTTTTCAGATACTCAAAGCAATGTTTGCTTTTATTAATAAATATCAGGAAATACCATCCTGTTTTGATTAACTGAGATTGTACCTTATAGGTACTGCAAGGAAATACACTGTAGTGAATGACAGCTATAGTAAGACTGCTTTAAGTCAGGTGATCCAGATATGTTAGTTGTATGAAGCAAAACATTTTAATACCGCTCAGTTTGCTGGCGTGGTGCCCAATATGCACAAGATTCCTTTAGAAAAAAATTACTACTTCTGACAAAAAATCCTAAAAGGCATTTGGAAATGAAGCTCAGCTAGAATACCAGTTAGCAATTTTAGATTTGCACTGTATGCTACTACAAGTATGTTTAGGAAAAACAGTCAAACAAAATCTTGTAATGCTGCGTCCTATACTGAAGGTTGTTCACGTTTCTGCCTTAATGTGCATCAGGAAGAAAATGAACTTCAAGTATCCATTTCCCCTAGAGAAAATCTCTTCCCTGAAACTCTGCAACTAATGAAATGGGGATCTATAAATAGCAGCATCATTACCATGAGAGCCCTTGCTTTGTACCAGTCTCTGCATCTGACCCTCTTTACACTAATAACTAGTAGACTTCAATATAATCCCTCTATAGGATGATCAATATTAGAACAGTTAAAATGTGATGCACATTTAAACTGTAGTGTGTATTTACTTACCAAGCTTGCTAAAACACAAGAACACACAATGCTATCTTGTAGTGTCTTTCTCTGCTCACACTTATTAAGGAGTTTCTTATTGTCTTAAACAAGATGAGTGCTGCTCTGCAACTTCTCTCTGATGTTATAGAGACATGCATTGTGACAAGACAAAAGCCATAATACACCTGAAACGTTCCCTGCTGAAATCTCTCCCGATGAACCTCATTAAAACGGTTACTCCATTCCAAATATTATCTCCTGCAGCATTACCGTAGTAAACTCTTCCTTAAACTGTTGAATACAGTAAGTGAGCATTTAATCAGTAAATGTAATGATTTGGAAACATGTTTTACCTCTATTCAAAATCCAGGATTTTCCAATTGCAATAGATCATTTCAAAAAGTTAACCAATATTTAATTTCACTGTCAGTTGTAAATTAAACCATAGTAAAAGATAAAGCAGTTCAAGAATCTAGGGGGAAAAAAAGAGAACTATTTATTAGGTGTCTATGGAATATTCTACTACTGCATGTAATTTATTGATACTGAGATATTTATGCTGCCCTTCATTAAAGGTAAATATTCGGTTACATTTGCATCTCCCACATACAAAGAGCTCAATTGTTCTGCTAATTTCATATCTCTTAAAATAAATATGATAAAACGTTCCAGTGGGTGGATGAGTTTAAAGGCTTTTATTCTCTGTGACAAAATTATTGATGACAACATATCATAAATGGCACTTACTCCATATACACATGTCACAAGAAAATGTAAAATATTAGAACAGTTATGCATGCAGGAACATTTACTTTTTAAATGAAAATATAACATCCCAATTTCAAAAACCATGTGGCTCAATCAAAAGAATGCATATAGAGAAAAAGAGGACATGAAATCTCACATGTGCTTAAGCTGATACTCTTTTTGCTGACAGGTATTATATATATACTAAAATTTGACTGACTTTAAGTCACAAAATACAGAGTGCACCAGCAAACTAAATACAAATGGTACAACCACACAAAGCTTTCCAGCATGCTAGATGACTGCTGTATCCTGAAGGTACTTGTTCAGTGGCATTTGTTTTCTATTTGTTATCACCATTTAACTTATTAAATATTAAAATAGCATTGAAATCTGCATTTCATACCAAAATCAGCAGTCAGAGAAAGTAAAATGTACCTACAATATACCAGGATAGAAAATTGTGTTAATATGATTTAAACAAACTGTACTTTTGCTGGAATGCAATATTATCGGTTATAGGCAAAAAATGTTTTGAACGCATTCCCAGGATGAAGACTTTCACGTTACAATCTTTTTTTAATCATTCAGGCATACCTCTGTGAGCCTAAAAAGGGATTATTGCACATATCATGGTTTTCTGTATTTTAATACGATTAATATTATAAGACACACAAAGATATTTGAAAGCAAGGATTTAAGAGAAATAAGCTGAGTAAGTAAAGCTTGGAAAATGTAATCAACATCACACTAAAATATCAGGCGGCAAAGGCTGCCGTTTAGCAAGAGGAAGGTACAATTTCCACTAAACGTGTGGGGACAGGGAGTGGTATTTACACTGGGGTTAAAAAAAAGTATTTGTTGATCCAGGCAAGTAACTAAACTTTCAGGCATATTTGTAAATAAAATCAAAATGATTACTTTAGCTCTATCACCTGCACCTTCACGTGGGCCTCAGGTGGAGCAAAACGGAGGAGCTGGGCACCTCGCCTGCGTGGGATCTAGAGAGCTGGAGAGTTGCACAGAGCAGATTTGTAAAAGGCAGGATACTCCGAGCGCCGACGTGGTTCTTGCTCTGAGGCAGCCGACGGAGCAGAGCTGCTCAGCGGCACTTGACAACAGCAGTGCTCCCACAATTGTAACCCTCAAATCCAATCAATCGTTGCTCTTTGCATTTCAAGCAGCTCCTGGCTGCCACTGCCTGAAGATAACTATTTTACCACCTCTGTCATGCCTAATTAACAAGTCAGATGTACAATTTAGAAATTTTGCAATTAACCTGCTAAAATATTGCTGGAGGATGCTAATTGTTATGCCAGTTGCCATAAAAGCTCATTTGCATAACTTATGTGTGAAAAACAATTATGAGCGGCGTTCACAGACGCGGTCCACAAACTGCTCCTAGCTACGGATGAGAGGGCCACAAAAACACTTAATTCATTGCCCACAAAATTATGTTCCCCCTTTTCTTAAACAGCATCTGTTTTGTGAAGCTATATTCATAGAAAATCCCCAAATCAACAATTAGAAGCATATGTAAATGTGCGATTACAGTTCTTTTTCTTTCATTGACAACTTCCCCTCTCCGGGCGCGCGAGGCGTGGGGGGCGGCGGGCGCGCGGGCCGGTTCCCGCGCCGCGCGGCTGCCAGCGCCTGGCAGTGCCCGCGCGCCGCCGGCCGCGGCAGCCGTTCGCCGCCGCTATCTCCTCCTCGCAGCAGCATCACTGGGGGCCACTTTAACAACAAAGCAGCTAAAGTCAATTGTTTCTTCAGTGAATAGGCTTCTGTTCTTCAGCGTATATTTACTGAGGCATTTAGGGCAGATTTTTACCATTAAATTGGAGTCTGTAGAACATGGTTGTTGTACAAATATTTACATTAGTGCTGACCACAGCCTTATTGCTGCACTTGGAGAGAACAATATTGCTAGCTCTGCCGCCCCATTTTGGAGGCCTGATTTTCGTTCTCAACTGCAAAGAAGGCATCGCTACTCTTACTGCCTCCGCATGTGTAGTAATAAGCTCATTTTATAGGATATTAGTGGCTGACGTGCATTATTTTCATTAGGCCCAACCACGCTACGTTTTTAGAGCGGAAAACAAACACCCATTTTTCTCCCGGGGAAAAGAGGATGAGGACTGTACGTTATTTTGGGTTTCTTTTTTTAAGTAGGCAGTTTGCTCAGCAAGTGTTCATAGTCCATTAAATATTACTAAACTAAATAAAAGCTCTAATGTAAAAATCCTACAAAGTGCAGTACAGTTCAACATCAGTGACATCACATCAGTACACTGCAAGACAATGCTGCCTGCTCCTTCCCAAAATATTAGAGATGTAAAAGTTACATAACAATCCCTGTGATTAAACAGCAGCTGTTATGATAATCAGTCAGTAAAAGGAAATTGATTTGTTTAGTGCTAGCAACTACAATATTATTAGACTCTCAGTATATTGAAAGGAAGAAATATTTCCTTTATTGAACACAAAATGCCATAAATTTAGGTAAACCAAAATTAGTTCATGTAATACACTGACATCCAAGAATTTATGTATATAGAGTCTATCATTTAATTTTCAGACATTCAATTTCTATACTTGGTCACAGTCAAAAGGTCAAGAACCAACAAGTCAATAAGTTCCCAAGCTTCATATCGATATCACGTCACTGCCCTAACAAGTGGGGAAGAAGTAAGAAATAATTCACAAAAAAATTCTCAGCTGCTTAGGGAGGGCGAAATTCTCCCCAGCAGTCCGACGTGAGACCCGTGCTCTAAGTGAGCCTACCGTAGGGCTAAATACTAAATACTTCTGCGGCTACTTGGCCTGGGGGCGGCTTTCGCCGCCGTGGCCCCGCGCTGGCCCCGGTGACCTGGGCAAGGCTGCGGCTGGCGCCTGAGCCAGGTTTCACCTGCAGGGCCCGGGCACGCTGGCTCAGGAAGGACTGCAGCACTCTGCATCTGAAGACTTCTGCTTTGCCTTTCTCTCTCTCTTTTTTTCTTAACCCAATGCAACAAAGGAAAGAAATACGAGGTAGAAAAACTGATAGTTCCCACTCTATTTGAATAACAAGTGAAAACCTAAAAATACCTCCACTGCATGTTATTACCAACTGTATCACCCGGTTTTATAGTGACAGGACTGTGCTATAATTTCTGAGAAAACCTCAGCATAAAGCTCCATAAACCCAACCACTCCTGTAATGTATCACCTTATCTAGTGCACAATCATTTCCACAACTTTTCATGTTAGTATAATTTGTTCAAAAATGGTAATAAATATCTCCTTGAAGTCAAATAAGAATCATTGCACAATCTACTGTAACTTGTTCTTACCAGTGACAGTTAATCTCGCACCAGGATCTCACATAAAATAAAATAAGCAAACATTTTGGTGTTGTGCAATTACAACTGTCCACTAAAAGCACACTTCCTTCTCTAATCAACAAATACCTGAAAGCCGTGCCTTAAATACCCTTTTCGCTGTGTAATCCTAACCGCGAACAGTTACCACCAAAGGAAAACAGTGATCCACTTCTACAGGGTAAGCAAATGATCCTCTTTTTGTACTAAGCAAAATAAGCACAAAAGAAAAGTGCGATATCCTTTTGCTACAGCTCTAATCATGACTTAAAAATGCAAACGTTCCCTGTTGAAGCAAAGAAAAGTAAAACGTCTACGGAAAGGCTGATCCATTCCATCTGCAGGAGTTAAGGCCTCAGTTAGGCTCACAGCAACGTGAACAAAGTGGACGCTGCAAATAGTTTTAATAGATTATTTCTTATATAGCAATTTCAATTATACCAATACTCGATAAAATTATTCAGTTTCAACATATAACACCAACATTACACAATCTTCACAAAACTTTCTGATCGGTAATATTCCCACTTTATGGCTAGGACAAGTGAGACAAAGGAGGTAAAATCCTAGTGCTACTGCATTAACTTCAGCGAGATGGCAGCGAAGGCCTGGCTCTGTCCTACTGAAATCACTACATCCTTCCTCGCTTACTTCAGGAGGAGAGTTTTCTTCTCAAGGCAACAGCAGCAGCAGGATTCAAACGCCAAAATTCCAGGGTTTCATCCCCATGTACCTTCTCCACTAGAAATAATGCCTTTTGGGAATGTATTAGTACCGATAAAGTTAAGATTGCTCAGAAAGCGTTTTGGTTATTTAGTTCTTTTGTTCAAGAACTTGAAACTCAAAATAAGCAACTGGAGACAAGTGATGCTTTCCTTTGCTTTTTGTGCGGAAGAACTGATTTTGTGGTTTCAGGTGCAACTTTGCTCTTCCTAATATCAAATTGGTTCCCTAGGATAACTCAAGTTTTCAGGTTATAAATTGCTAACCAGATTCTTTGGACCAACTGATTCAGGAGCTTTTGGGAACAAAAAGGAACCAGGTACATCATGCTTTAAATGAAAAATGCAGAGGGCATTCTTCGTTGATGGAGAGAAGGGTGTGTTGACGGAGGAAGCTCGTATCTCCCGTTCATATTGATGGCAGTGAAGGTTGGGCAGAGACCCACAGCGTGCACACGCGCCGGTTACATTGCATTGACATGAAAACCCCTATGGCTTTCAGGAAATCTCTGTGGTTTGTGTCTTATGTGGTTCATGTTAAAAATTTCACAACAGTGATAGACTTCAGCTGCCAGGATCAGGGAGACCATGAGCATCTAGTACGAACAGCCCCCGCACAGAGCTCTGGGCCATTTTTTTTTTTTTTTATTCTTTTTCCTTTCTTTTAAATAACTATTGGGGCTCGTAACAAGCACTGTCACTCCAGCACTGCTCCCTGATTGACTCGAGTGTGGAGGAGATGGGCACACAAGCACACAACCTTCTGCAAGTGCTCAGGCAAAGAGCACTAGAGAGGCTGTGTTTTGTTTTGCTTTTACTTTTTGGTAAGTTGTTGTTGAATTTCCACAATTACTCCTCTGATATTTTTCAACCTTATTATAAAAGGAAACTAACCACAAAATGTAGTAAAGCAACACCAAGGCTGAATTAAAACCACAAAACCCAGGAAATTTTGAACTACATCAGAAACTCTTCTCTTTGAGTCAACCTAGAGCGTCCTAATACTGCAGAGGTCTCAGCACAGTGATCTTACATATCATATGTGCTCTAATAAATAGGTTCAATGAGTTGAGTTAAGGGCAGAGTTTAACTATTAACTCTGAATTTCCTTGCTCTTATGGCTGTAAGTCAATCCCTTAATGTTACTTTAACACAGTTTCTGGCAATTGAATAAAATCTATGGTCAATATTACAACCCCTTCCTTCCTAAATGAAGGAAAATATACGTGTGATTTACATAAGAAATCATGGGAAATCCTGTGGCTGAGCGGGAATGATAAATGTTCAAGGCCTGATCGCCCAAGAATCCAAGCCGACCATTTGACTTCAGCTGTTCAGGTCCTCATTATACAAATCTCAAAAACAGTAAAACTGGCAAAAATACCACCAGGCGGGTTTAGTTTTCAGCACAGTAACAGTCAGTGCTCGAAGAGGTTATAATACAAAGCTGTAAGATATATCTAAAATAATACCACAAAAATCAGATGACACAAAGAATTCTAATACTTTCCTTTTGTTAAGGTACAGTAACTGAGAATACAATGAAATTCTTCATGTTCAGTATCTCCCATTAGATCAATTAATATTCAGAGAAAGCCTTTAACATGAAGTTTAAATAATCATAGAAGGAGAAAAAGAACCACCAATGTTCTAGAAGCTTCTCTAGACCTTTCAATCAATTTTATTTATATGCAAAACCAAGAGAAACTCAGAAAAAACAAAGCTCCTCCTGATGCTAAAGCTCTCAATTTACTGACAGGCAAATGGCTTCATGCTGCCACTTAATCTCATTTCTTGCATAATGCCCTCTAATTAGCATATCAAAGTGAATTAATACTTCTAGGGCATTAGCAATGGGAAAATCTGCTCCAGGCTTCACAATAGCAGTTAAGCAAGAGCCAAGAAATCCTCAAAAACACCACAAACCACTTTGCATTGCAAAACTGTTCAATTTATTTATCCTCTCTCTCTAAACACTTTTACCGCACACTGTTTTACTACTGTTCACCAAACAAAATGATAATTGCCAAAGTTACCAGCATCTGTAATGCCTGTTTAGAATCTTAATTTAGATTGTGTACTGGAAGATCTCTAGATGCTTTCACTGACTCTATCAAATATAAAAGGATATGTTGAAAAACTATTATTCTTTAAAAAAATGTAATCAGGATTATTAAATTCCATTTTCTACTTACAATACATAATTAAAAATCAAATAATATATGAAAAAGCCACCTGCTGGACAATGCAGAATAAGAGATTAGCTTTAAATGTTGATGCATGACTTAAGTATAGCCAAAGGTTTTGACCTGTAAACACATGATACAAAACCACCCCCCCCTTTCCAAGTGATTGATCTGTAGGACGTGTGATATTTAGTGATGCATAGATTGTTACAAGTTCATATGACTGTGCAATATGCATTGAACTGATCTTTAATAAAAGAATTTAAAGTAAGATACTTACAATAGTATAAAATGAAAATGAATGCATGATCTTTGCTGTATGATTTACGCAAAACATGCTATTTTTATCAAATTCCTGAAGCAATAAATGCTATAGCTGTTACAATTAGATGTCAGACCATTTTTTCTTTAAAAAATACTTTCAGTCTATTTCAATCACCAATCACTTTGTTGGCAAAATATAAACTATAATTTATAAGCAAGGGCTAAAAAAATTGAAACTTCATCATCTTAGCGCTCTCCATAAATCTTTAAAAACAGAAAAAGCATATTAGGAAAAACCACTAGTATGCCCAACATAAACCCAAGCAGGGAGTTGGAACACTGACGGAAGGCTAATAACAAAGAGTCGAAGAAAACGTCGGGGTCAGTGGGGTTGTCTACATTTCTGCATGCAGCATGAAGGCAAAAATAAAACACAGGGATAACAAATTAAATTATTATAGGTGTTTATCTAGTAGTTTGAACCTTTATGAAGAATGTGCATTCTTGAAAAATATATAGCGTTCAAGTATCAGGCTCCACTTCCTTTCATGTTTAATTCTGTTTACTTCCACAGTAAAGACAGCATTATGGAAGAGCTCTAATGTCCAGCTGAGAAGCACAATTCATCTGTTTGGCTGATGAACTACTCTAACTTTAAAAAAGCATGAACTATAAGAGCTGACAGAAACTTTAATAATTTATATTAAATATTGATGTGAATTATTTACTCCATTCATACTTAAAGACATGAATTGCCTACCAGAGAAAAGCAAATGTGACAAAAGGTCAACATGATGGTGAAAAAAGGCAGGCTGTGTCAGGCATGTGTTATCTGAACCATGCTGATCACCTTGATAAGCGAATAGCATTAAACATGACTGCTGAGAAAACAAACAAAGCATTCTTCTCAGGGTGTCAATTCAGGGAATGCGAACAGCTACGTCTAATTCTACCAATGATACAAGGAAAGGAAAACTCCACTCAGGTCTCCTCGGATTTTGACTTATTAGTATATAAATTTATCATTCATTCTTATTCTTCATAAAAATAGTCATCAAACTATCACATGTATGATGTTCAAGGAATTGTAAAGCAGTCCAAAAATTCTAAAAAAGCCAGAATAGATACAAACTGGACTCTCTCTCTTTCCTATGTAATTATTAATATAGCCTTCTTATGTATTTTAACATTGTATTACATTTGAAACAATTTAATATGTCTAATTCTGCTTATATTTGTCTATGGTAGACTGCAAATATCATTATATTAATGTTTCCCACAAATCAATATTTAAACTGAAAAGAGACAGCACAATATCCATATCATACAACTTTCTATCTTTCATTCAGTGCTGTAGAAATAAATAGAGCTTGATAAATGTGTTAAATCCTGTAAAAAAGGACTCTTCTGCATTCATTACCTGCTCCTATGATAATTTTTGAATGCAAAAATTCCTTAGCTTAACAATAAGCATCCTAAAATACACCACACAGTAACCCACATCATTTAATTTTTGCAAATAGGCAAGCTTGCGTCCAATTCAAAAATAAAATGAAGCACATGAAAAATAGCTGTAAAATAAAATAATTCCCTGCTCCTACTTAAATTAGTATTGACAAGTAGGGTCCAAATTTATCCTTTATGGAGGGAAAAAATGGTCTGGAAACACAGATCCTTATAATCAAGTTGCAGACTGTTATTTAAATACAGCAAGGAACACCAACAATGGTCTGGTCTAAAGGTACTGCGTAGTTACAGGTTCTCAAAGACAAAGTATCGTGAATTTGTCTAGTGAAAATAATCACCAAAGCCGCCTGTTCTCTTAACCAAAGAAGGATCCTGTTAGAAATCCACCGAGAAAATAGATTTTTGATTATGAATGTGTTTGAAACAGATGACAAAATGACAATCAGATACTTTATTCAAATTATTTTTTACTGGTAGGACATTTATGAAGAAAAGCAATGCCATTACCATAAGGAGACTGTAAATAACCTAACACTCTACTGCACGTCATGTATTTGGAATACATTTACTGGCAATTAAAAAAAAAAAAACCACCGTTCAAAAGTATAACCAAAGATGCAATGAAAAATTTTGCATACTGAAAGCATGAAAAAGGTAACAAAAGCCAAACAATTTAAACTGAAGAAAAGACGTACGCACGTAATACACAATGCTGAATTCCTAATGTAGTCAAGGTAAATCCAAAATACGCATTTAGCAGCTTGATAAAAACACCACGACTGCACATAAATATTTTAAATAGCTAAATTAAGTAACAGTATCATCACAATTGATGTTTGGAAAATAGCTTACATACATACGTGCATACATATATAGATATATAGATATATGTATAATATCAGTGCCATTTCATTGTTTCACGTGAATCTTTTAATGTTCAGTTAGGCTTGCTAGTATTGCATATTATTATATATTATTGCAAGTTGTTGGCACTAAATGATAGTTTACAAACACTGACAAGTCGAAAATTATATATGTAAGGAAAGAGTCTTCTGATTCAATTTTTAAATAACCACGTGAAAAAGGAGGTTAATATTTTCAAATTCTTACAGCAGAAAATGTCAAAAATAGGTCTTTCTAAAGCTGGTTACCTAACAGGCGCGTTAAGGATTTTGCAGCATATTGACGAGGGGCGTTTCTAAAAGTGCTGGGCCATTTCCATCTATAAGGAGCTTTGCAGCAAGTAAAGGCACACACGATACAGCCCTTTAATCACTGGAATGGCTAGTTACAGTTGTAGCAATAAAAATAAAGGTTTTAGCTTACATGGGGAAGAGCAAGAAATTAACCTCATGGTTAACTTCACTATTTGCCTGGTTTTCGAATCTAATTTTTTTCATTCTTTAAAACAAAACTCTGCAAGAGGGCAGAACATTTTTAATGCACATTTTCTTCCTCTGTCTTTAGACATAAAAAATAGTTCAACCAGCCCAACCAGCCAAGCAGGCCTTTCCCTTCCCCTGCGGACACCTCCTGCAGTCGAGAAGTTCATTAAGTTTTATGATCTTCCCAAGTCAGTCCTGCTTATAAGCCTCACAAAGGCCACAAATCTGGCAAACCATCATGTATGCCATTAGGCTTTACTAGTAAATGAATGCTATTTAGGGTTTGTGGTGACAGTAAATTAGGGTTTGGTTGGCAGCTATCACTGTATCTGTTGGGTTTTTAAATAAATAAATAAATGTATGTATGTATGTATATACACACGCATTTTTATAAATATGTGTCTATACCTATATAACTGATTTTTAAAGACAAAAAACAAATTATCTATCAGCACAATCCAGGCCTTAATAATATGTCATTCCATTGGGAAATAATTGCAATTCCCTAACCATTTTAAGACTGTAAGAATTAATATATTTTCATTTCTATCTCCATGAGAATAACCAGTACCTCAGGTATAGCAATGTATTAATGTAGAGTTAATCAAATTACAAATCTGAAGGATTTTTTAGTCAGTAAATAACAAATATTTAGAAGAAACAAAGGCACAAATCGGTTTTTGATTCCTACTGGTAGGCAGGAAAGAAGACAGATTGTTACACAGGTATGCAACAGATGTGACTGCGCATTAATGTAACTTTAAGACTTCCAAGTGACACCTCAGAGAACAGATAAAATATAACAAAATAGAGTCAATAGACTGTCACTTGCTTATCTCCATATTTTATTACAGGGGCTTCAGTAAAACTTCGGTATCATTTTTCCTTTGAACTAATTAAAGAAGTAAGTGCAGTTAGTTGTCTTTATGAAAACCATGCTACCTTGTGGTTGCCTCTAAGAATGCAGATACCACTCCATTAATATTTGTAAAGCTCTTACATGTATTATGCAGCACTTTTGAAAACTGAAATAAATGTCAAGCTAAATTCAGTAAACGCAGTGATTTGGTTTGTACATGGTAATTACCTCACAGGAAAAAAAAAAAAAAACCCTTCAGTTCCTAACCCTAAGTAAGACAGAAAGAAAAGCTTCTACAAAATGCCATGCGTCCTTTAACCCTTGAGGGCAAGTGCTAGGGTGGCTTTACCTAAACTGGGGATTCCATGACATTTTCTCTTACTATCAGTCTCACAAAGTCCTCACTGACTGTACTGAAAACTACTAAAATATAAAAAAATACATAATTCAGTATAAAAATGACTTAAATATTGCATTACTTATTTCAGAACAGACGTGACTGCAATTACACTTTCCGTACAGGCTACAGGCTACAGGCTCCCTTCTCACCTCTCTCCCTTCTCACAGAAGGCAGAGATAAAGCCATCATAGCAATTCCCACTGCCAACACCAAGGTAAACTTCGGTTCCGATTAAAAAGAATTAAATCCCGGAGCGTGACCCAGTTGCAGCCACCCTGAAGTACTCGGGCCAAAAGACAATGACGACTAAAGGGGGGGCAGGGGAAGACCTCTGCTTTAATTGCATCTCAGACCATTTACCCTTCCAGTTCGGAATTGTTTGAGCTGTTTCCTATGAAAACAGATCAGAGAAAACATGCTGGAACGTATTTTCACTTTTCCTTTGCTTTAGCACATTAACTAACGTCCACGCAGACATTTCATCTCGACCGGGAGACCCCGAGCGAATGTCCCCCTGTGGGAACAGTTTTGGGTGGGGGTGTGGATTCGTCTCCATCAATCACTCGGTGCATTAATCGCATCCCTCCCGCGCTGCTGGGGCTGGCAGGATCTCGCCTTTGGGCAGACGGACGCCTGCACTCTTTGTTGGTTCTGAGCTATTTTACAAAAGAGATAACTTGCAAACTTGGCTCCACTGCTTGGAGCACAAAGGCAGGATCTCAACTTACAAGTTATCACCGAAACACCCAAAAACATTTCCAATCACAAGATCTCTTGTCAGCTTCCCTCTTGCTTCTGAAATAGCAGCGGCCTCACCAAACACCCTCTGCCAGTAATCCCTGTTTCTGAAAAGACTTGTTTTTTTCTTCTCAGCTCACCTCTGACATGTGGTTGACTATACTTTCCTTTCAAAACAGTGAGGCTAAGCCCTGTGCAAATAAAGTGATTGCAGGACCTACGCCTGCCGCCTTAATTGAAATCTGCCTGCTGCAAAATGTCTGAACATCAAGGGCAGGTTGCTTGGTTAGCTCTGGAGCAGGACGGGCAAAAAGTTTAGAGAAAGACAGAAAACAAACACAAACCAAACACAGAAAAGGATTATGAACTGATCCAGGCAAATGTAGGTACGTGTGGAAGGAGGGCAGAAGGGGGGATCGTTCCCCTTATCCCTAGTAATATAATGCAATATAAAGCAGAATCAATCTTAATATTCACAACGCAGTCAATACCCTAGTGCTTAGCTGTCAGCAGAAACTGAAGTGGATCCCCGGTAGCAAAAAAACCCTTGGACATAAAGCAATGTAATTTACTGAGTACTGTGCACTTTTAAGCTTCTCAGTTAATATTTGCAGTGATTTCATGTTTGTTGCTTTCTTCTATAACCACATATTTTTCAGTTTGCAAGTAAGAGGACGGTGATTTAATTTCAGATCTAACTAAAAAGCAAGCCCGTGCATGTATTAATTTTTAAAGCTAGATCGTAATAACCGTTCTTATTCGCATAGCACAACACCGAACACTTTCCAAAATCCTCTTCTTCAAAAAAGACAAGATTTCTCCGTAAATTCTGTGCTGCCAAAAAACGGCAAAAATCCCCCCAAATTGCCTCTTCAGAAAAAAACACGGAATTTATTAGCGTCTCCTCAAGGCGCCACACATAAAAATATGTGTATGCTGTAGCGCTTGGAGGCGCCGATCCGGGGCAGCGGAAAGAGCAGCGCCCAAGAAGAGGGGAAGCTCGGCGGGCAGAGCGGGCCGAGGCGCGCGGCGCGGGCGGCGGGGGCGGCGGCGCTCCCCGCGCACCCCCGAGCCCCGCGGCCCCCCGCCCGCGCCACCAGCGCCCGGCCGAAGGTAGGCGCGTAACCTCGGCCCGCCGCCGCCGCCCTCCGCGCGGGGGAGCCGCGCCGCGGCGGCCAGCACGCGGCGTTGCCCGCGCACCGCGGCCCTGCGCCGCCGCCGCCTCCGGCCCGGCCCGGCGCTTGGCCCCGCCGGCGGGGGCGGCCTGCGGGGGCGCCCCCCGCGCTGCCCCGCGGCCGCCGGCGCTGCCCGCCGGCCTCGGCGGCGCGGGCGGGGGGGGCGGCCGGCGGCGGGGAGCGCGGGCCCGGCGCGCGAGCAGGATCAAAGATGGCTGCGGCGCTGAGGCGCTGAGGCGCTGAGGCGGCGGCGCGGCCCGGCCCGGCCCCGGCCGCGGCTCTTACCTGTTTTCTCCTTGATTTCGCAGAGGACACTGAACAGGGCGGGCTTCATCCTGTGGCAGTTCAGTGCGTGCTTTCTGAAAGAGAGCAAAAGACACAGGCGTTAGCGGCGGGCATCGGGTAACATGGCGCCTTTCTGCAAGAAAGGGAGCCGCCGGCACGGCGGGGCGCCGCGGCCCCGCTCCGCGCCCGCTCCGCTCCGCGCTGCCGGCGGGGAGCCCCGGCTACAGCCTTAGGCCGAGGCGCGGGGGGCGGGGGGCACCTCTTTGCCCCGTGGGCTGCCCGGCGGCGCGGTCGGGGCGCGGTGCGGGCGGGGGGCGCGGGGAGCCGCGCGGGGCCCGCGGCCGCCTGCTGCCATCTGTCACCGGGCGGCGGCGGCGGTGCGCGGCGCGGTGCGGTGCGGTGCGCGGTGCCCGCCGCCCGCCGGCCCTTCTCCACCCGCGCGTTTCGCATCGAATTAGCCCTGTGCAAATGCCGGGCTATGCCCGGGGTCTATAAATCACCGCCCGCCTCGAGTACTTTCCATTCCGCGATATTATAACTGATTTATTAAGGAGAGGGGGAACTTCCAGAGTTAACATTCTTTGTTTTGTATTTACTGTGATTTAAAACACGGAGGGTTTTCCCCCTGCAGCAATATCTTGTCAGCTTTGTAATTCATCTACCACCACTTCGGGGGCAGGGAGAAGGAAAGAAAGAAAGTTACACTTCCTAACAAGAAATCAAAGCCTCCCGAAGAACAGACAAACGCTGCTGGATGGTGATTTTTAAATGAGTGTCAACCAGATAGTGTCTAAAGACATGGAAATGAGAATGGGAATATATCAGCAACAGCCTTCCACGCACTAGTGCAATAAAATGGAACAGAAAAATGGTATAAGCATCGCCTATTTATATATTTATTTTATAAAAAAAAATCATTAAATAGCAACTTTGATTCTGCCTTTGCTGCTTGCAATTTCTCCTACAGCATTAAGAAGTTGCTCTAATTGTGAGACTCCGGGTCTCTGCAGAGGAGCAGGAAGGAGAGAAACAAAAACCACACACACAAAAAAGACAAGGTTTAATTAGACGAAACCAACTTTGCTTGTGCCTCATCCAGGCTTTGGTCAGTGATGGTCATGATCTGATGGAGGATGTCCCCGATGTCCTGCTTTCTGCCGTCGCCGTCTGCCCCTTCGTGTCCGTGGGGAGGAGGCAGAGCCATGCCCCCCTGCACCGAGTGGCCAGCCAGGTTCACGCCGGCCAGAGTCTGCAACATCCTGGACTGATCATCCATACCTCCTACCGCAGCCCGATCAATGCACTTTCAGACAGCAGCCGGAGAAACGGCAAAGGGGGAGAGCAGGAGCTTCGCCGTCGGAGGAAGGAGGTTTATGCTTCGAAAAGAAAATGCGAATAAATCTCTGGTTCTTGTAGTCAATTCAGTTCCTGACTGGGTATTTTGTTCTTGCACACACACACGCAAAAAAAAAAAAAAAAAGAAAAAAAAAGAAAAACAACAACAACAACAAAAAATCAGTATTTGTGTGACCGGATCTCAGTTGTTTATTCCACTCTGTTCTCCTTTCCAGTGCAGTAAATCACTCTCTTCTTTAGTTACAGTCTTCTTTCATCATCATAATATTTGTGGCTTGGATAAATGAGTTGATAAGGTTTCTTTGCAGTTTTCTTTCCCTGGTACAATCTTCCTCGAAAGCTTTTTTTTTCCTTTTTTATTTTTATTGTTGCTTTTTATGTCTTTCCCCACTTGTCCAAAAATCTTCTTTGCAAAAAGACAAAATTAAAAAAATAGAAAATCAAAAAACTTGCTTTCAAATCCTTAAGAAGTTAGGAGGGTGGCAAAGAGCAAAAACCACAACAAACCAAGCGAACACCCCCACCCCCAAATTGCAACATAAAAAAAGCCAAGAAAACACAATCACAGAGGGAAAAAAAAATTAATTGCCCTCCCCCCCCAAAAATAACAAATGATCCCAAGTCTGTGCAACGGGGGTAAAATAGCAGCAATCAAAAGTTTGAACTTGTGCAAAGAAAAGAGCGGAAATAAAGGGGAAAGAACTGTAAAAAAATTAATTACACACTCTCTGCAAAGCAATGTGCAAAAATATCAGCCAGCTGGAATTTATGAGCCCAGCAGCCCAGTGACTGTGTGTGTTTTATGTTGTTTGATGGCCGCTTTGGTGAGGGATTGACAGTCTGCCAATGCCACTCACTCACCCTGCAGACGTGTCACCCTGTGAAGGAGGCGAGCGGCAGCGCGCGAGAGGGACGCGGGCGCCCGCGCCGCCCCGCCCCCGCCCCGCCCGCCGCCCGCCGCCCCGCCCCGCCCGCCGCGCCGCGCCGCGCCGCGCCGCCCGCCCCGCCGCGCCTCGCTCGCCTCATAGGCCCGGCTCCGCGGGTCGCCCTCCCGCCGCGGCCCGGCGCCGGGGGCGCTGGGCGGGGGAGGCCTCGGCCGAGAGCGGCGGCGCCGCCGGCCAATGCCGGCGCGCGGGGGCGGGGCGAGGCGGCGCCGCTGTCCAGTCAGGGCCGGCGGGGCGGTGCCTCGCCCGCCCACCCGCCGGCGCCCCGCCCCCTGCCTCGAAAACTTCTGATTGGGCTGTTCGAACGGTCACGTGGCCGGGGCGAGCGCCGCTCCGGCCCCGCCCCTTCCGTTGCCATGGTAACGCCCGGCGGCCGAGGCGGCGCCCTCGCTCCTCGCTCGTCGCCGGTGCGCGGCCGCGGCCCGGGCCCGGGCCCCCGCGGCCCGCCCAGCCCGGGGGCGGCGCTGGAAGCGGCCGGTGCCCCCCGGCCGTGCCCTCGGCGCGTTCCTCGCTGACAAGCTCTGTCACGGGCCGAGAGGCTCTGAAAAGAGGATTTTGAGGCTTAGAAAACTGCGCTTTAAAGGATGACCCTTCTGAAGCCAGGTTATTATTTTAAATATTATCTTTCGGCATATAGGCACAAGCTTTTGGTTAAACCTGTGAGGAGGTCAGGGAAAGGTTATGCCAGTTTCAGTATTTTTTTAAGTATATTTAAGTGTTTATTATAAGGGAGTTACTTTTAGATCATCACCATCCAAAAAAAAAAAACCCTGTTCTTTCTAAGAATACCTGCCATACGCATATGTGTGTGGAAAATTACCTGAATTCTGATCGCAGTTTTCACATTTGAGTAAAGCATAAAGAAACTATTCCTACAGAGACCTCTCAAGTAAGGGAAAAACTTTGGAAGCGTGATGTTAAAGTAGCTGTAAGTTGCTATAGTAGCAGTTAACTTGATATTTAATACTTTGTGTGTACTTTAACTATGATGGACAGTTTCAGTTGAAAGAAGTCATGTCCGAACTCAGATCTCATCCCTGTCTCTCTGACACTTCATGGTTGTATGGCTGACAACTCAAAACTCAGTGTGTCTAAAAAGGAGCTCTTAATCTTTCTCCGTGGCTTCTGCTTGCCTCTTCTCTCAATCACGGTTGACATCACCGTCATCATACCTTCACTCAGGACCATAACTTGGGTGTCATCTTCTTCATCGGGAACTCTCAACCATGTCCCATGCTGACTATGCTTAGCTATTGGGGATTACTTCTGCTTAGCATAGCTAAGCTTTTACTGTCCTTCCAAGCAATTAACATGTTTATTTAAATTCTCATTACCTTTCATCTTGATTACTGTAGCATTCTCTGGTCTGAGCAAATGCGTTCTTAGTGTCATCTAGATTCATTAAGAATGCTACTCCAATGATCTTTTTTATTTTGAATATTTCACAAATCGGTTTGCATTTCTCCACTACGGGCAAACTTTTAACAAAATAGATGAGCAATTCTAATGGCTAATTGTCATTGAAATAAATGGGACAGTGTTCTCTCACTCCTTCCCTTGTGCCAGCTGTGGTACCCATTTCACCCCATGAGGATTCAATTCACCTCACTCAATCAGCAGAAAGCTCCTCTTTTCTGGGTTATTTTTTTCTACTACTAGCTTAGCAGGCTCAGTCAAGTAATTACAGCATGAGATGACTGCTAGGCAATAGCTATGCTCAGCTTCGCCTCGTGGTTATGGCCTTACTCGCGTTACCCGTTGCCCGTCGAGAGTTTCAGCGCCTTGCCTTCACCTGGCCGCCGATGCCAGCCTTTACTATCTGTTCTTCACGGCGTCCAACAAATATCTTCACGCTAGCTCCTTTGGCGGCAGTCTCTTTCCATTGTCCTCCTGTAGTTCCTTTTTACAGCTCGCTTTTCTTTGATGCATATAGCTGTTTAGAGACTGCTGGGTCATGGTTTGCTGATGGATTAACCAGCATTGTCTCGTTATTTCCACAGGAGGCAGACAGTATCAGCAAGTTCAAAAAGGGATTACACAAATTCATGACCAACGGGCCATGAACAGATATGGAAAGGAAAATGGTTGTTGAAAGTACTCATTAACATCTCTAATTCTGGAAGTTTGAAGTGAATGGACCGCAGAGAGCGGCCAGGCTCGTGTACTCACTCAAAATAGCATCTGCTGTAGTCATTGCTGGAGACAAAATATGGGTAGAGGGACCATTGGGCTAACCCAGTAGGGCATTTCTCATATTTTTAAGTGCTAACTGCCAGTGTGGTTAATTACATCCTTGCAAGCGTTATCTTTGTTTAAATGTATCTTGTTTATGCTTCTATTTTCAGTGCTGTATGGAAGGTTTAGTATAAAACTATAAAAACAGATAAAAATCCTATAGTGTTGCAACAGGCCAAACAAGGAAACTGTGGCAAATTTGGAAATAAAACTGGAATAATTTCGGTCACCAAAGCAACCTATCTCCTTACTTTGCAGTGAGAAATACGTTAAAAGTTATAACTAAGTTAAAAGCTATAGCTACTACAGGGTTCTTCATTAGATTAAATCAAAGGCGTTTCATAAAATAATCTCTTTACTCGAATCGTTTTATTAATTAAAAAGTGCCTCCTCTGTTACTAATTATAGTTGTTTAAATGTAGCATTTAGAAACGCGCCTCTTCACGGCCGGTACAAAGCGCGCTCCGGTAAGCACCGCCGGCGGGCGGAGGGACCCGGCGCCGCCCGCCCGCGCATGCGCGCCGCGCCCGCCCCGGGCCCTTCCGGGGAGGCGCTTCCGGGTCGCCGTGCGCCCAGCGCTGCCGGGTCCCGCGGCGGCCCCTGGCCCGGAAGCGGCTGCGCGGCCGCCGGCGGGGGGAGGAGGAGGCGCCCGGCCCGGCCCCACGGAGCACTAGCGCCGGCGAGGCCTGTAAGTGCGGAGGGGTCCGGGGTCCTTGTCCTGCCGCGCAGAGCGGGGCGGCGGGCCGGCGGCAGGTGTCTCCTCGCCGCCGCCCCTTCCGCAAGTAAAAGCCTGTGGTGAATTCGTAAGGAGAGCTGAAAGAGCGTGGTCCGGCAGCGCCGTTAGGATGCTGGAGAGGCGCCTGTGAGAGGGCAGCAACGCCAGGCCTTGGCAGGTGCTGCCTGCGGGGCCGGGAACGCGGGTAGCGGCCCTGCGGAGAGCGAGGCGCAGGCTGAGGCAGCGCGCCCGGCCGGCAGCCGGCTCTGGCAGGGCAGACCCCAGCGGATGAGATGAGCGGACAGTCTAACAGTAAAGTTTGAAGGGAGGAATAGGTGAGTTTAGTGTGGGATGTGCGGCCAAAATCTTGGGATTTGGGTGTGTTATTAAGCAGGTGTGTAGAAAAGGGCCCCCCGATTTCTTGTACTGGAATCAGAAGCTCTGCGTTTGGTCGAAGGTTTGGGGCCGTTGGTTGCATTCTCTTTGGCCTTAGTACTGCCACTTCATTCAAATTACTAATTTTGCACTTCATAAACTTATCTCTTGGTCAGTTCCACCCTCTCGAGCTTATTGCTGTGGGTGTTTGCAAGGTGAGTGTTTTTAGTACGATCACACTGCACTATTTTGTTGGATTGTGTCCAACGTGTTTTCACATATGTGACAAGAGTAGTGATCAAAACTGGCATTCTCACTGTAAGAATATCAGCGAGGGAATGATAAGTGTTTTTGAGAAGATACAACCATCAGACTTGATTTGCACGTTAGTGACAGTTTAGCCATTGTCTAGATGAGAAGTAGTAGACCCAAGCTTGGATTTCCTGAACACATCGCTACATGGTTTTAGGTTTTGAATGGTTGTCAAGTAGATATAAGGTTAGGAGCTGAACTCTGTCAGTTACTCATTCAAATTCAGTTACTCATTCAAAATCTGTTCATGGACACTTTTTGCGTTATACTTATAAAAATGTGAAATTATTATCTGCATACAGACTGGTGCAGAAATAACTGAACTGATAGACTGGTGCAGAAATAACTGAACTGATGAACTGCAACCAATTTAGCTATTTCTTTTTCAGTTGTGTTCAAAATCTTTCTTGTAACATCCTTTCATCTTCTATTTATTAGTTTATCTATTTCATCCAAACACAGTAAATAACCTTATCTGCTCTAACAGCTCAGTTCCACGTAGAAATTTTCCTTTTGCTCAACAGAGGTCTCAGAAGGTTAAGCAGCTTGACAGAATGATCTGTGTTGTACGTTCTATAGCACAAACTTTCCTGAACTTCTTAAGTTAGAAGTGAGTGTGAGAAATAGGCCAGTGTATTGAAAGATCACAGTTATACTAACAAACAGCAGAACAAATATACAAAAATGCAAGCTGCACATCTCCTACATCAGTGCAGCCCTACGTAGGACCAGCAGACTGCACGTGTGGCAGCTCAGTTTGGCACTTTGCTAGCAAGAGGGAGGAGTGGCACTTGCTGAGGACAGCAGAGGGAGAGCTCAGGCCTGCCTCAGCTTCTGCCTCGTTTAACTACTGGGACACCCAGGCTGTGTGAGCATTGGGATCAGGGAGTTATGGAGGGATGTAGAAGCAGAAGTACAACAGTGCTGGTCGTAATAGTGCACAGAATGCTGTTGCAGTAGCGTCAGTGCCTACATACTCTTTGTATCATTTAGTATTGGAGATGTTCATGATTGTGATACTGCTTTGTGATTGAGATATGTCTTGCAGTGAGTTTTCTGTCTAACGTTTCACTAGCAACAGTTCTCTGTTTATCCAAAGTGTGACCAAATTAAGACATTTCTATTAAATAGTACCTCTGACAAGGTTCCCAGTATATGTTTTAGTATTATTTGTGTGTGTCTTTTGGGAAGTTTCATTAAACTGTGATATTTAACTATTCATTACCTATAAGTTCAGTTTCTTTTATTATAAGAACACGAGGCAAATCCCTGCCTTGTTTCCTTGTTGCTTGAGAAGTGTTGTCTCTAAATCAGTAATTCTGAGGGGGAAAAAGAAACAACAAAGTTCCTCAAATATATATATTTTTTTGTTCTTAAAGAAGAAAGGTCAAAAATTTGTCGAGTATGAAAATTAAAAACCAGAGAAAAGGGAGATTCAACTATGGCCGAACAAACGTGAACCTGTCCTTTTAAATTTAGTTTAGAATCCCAGAGGGTCTGGATGTCTCAGGAGCTTTTTAAGCAGGTATTATCCTTACGAACACTTGTGTAAGTCGGAATTGGTTTGCACCCTGTTATTTTTACAAAAAATTATGGTTATGATCGTTCTTGTCCAAGCTCACTATATTTTTATGCAGTAAAAAACAGACTGATGACAAACTGAAAATACAGCAAATACAAAACTGCTTGTTCCAGTATGTGCTTCTATTTAGTAAGTAAATACTACAGAATATGTATATTTAAAAAAGGAAAACAAACCCTGACCTTTCATTCAAGTTTTAACACGGATGAGAACAACTATAGACTAGGAATTGGAGACAGCATTAGTAAACTAACTAGGAATATAGAGGAAAGTTGCCAGAAACTGTTATTTTTAAAATTAAAAAAAAAAATCAGTATTGGGAACAAAAGGATTCTTAGAAGTTATTGGAGTTTAATTCTAGACATCTACTTTTCTTCAGTATCCCATTTATTCCCTGTGTACCGTTAAGTGCATGCATTGCGGTAAACTTTATTCATGACTAGATCCTGGCTACAGTGTTCAGAATGGGAATCTACATTTATGAATGTACTTTATATGAAGAGTTAATTTTGTCTACATCAAAAGTACTTCTGCAGGTAATGCCTCTGTAATCTAAGGTTACATTTTTTAGGACTTAAACATGATCCTCTGTTGAAAAGCTTTACCTGGAAAACAAGGACAGGAATAAAGGGTTTTTCTACATATGAAAGCTATCTAACAATACACATTCAGAATAAGTTGCAAAAATAAGTTATCTGTAAAAGATAAATGTGCTGTTGGTGACATCTGGCATTTCTTTTTCTGATAGTACTATTGTAAGAGTATAATTCTGAAACTGTATCAGGCAATTGGAGTAGTAATATTTTTTGGTTAAAAATTTGATCATATGGTTGCATTGCAGTGTACAAGTTTTGAGATCGGACTAATGAAGTGACTAAACAAATGCAGGTTTCTGTCATGCGATCAAATAATTGACAGGAGTTCCACCTGGATGAACCAGTTGCACATCAGTGTAAAGGAACAGCAAGCATGTAGTCTAAAGAACTTTGAAGGTGGCCTTAAAAAGTCTCCTCCTGTCTCTTTCAGTATTACGCAGGCCAAAAAAGGTAGTGTTAAAGCCTTCTATTTTGGTCAGATTGAAGTTTGTACAGGGCATCTGTAAAATAAGATAAGTGAAGATGTTTGTAAAATTTGTGGGTTTTTTCAGGCTCCTAAATACTGCAATGAGATGAGACAAAATGGAAATTCTAGTCTAACATTTGAAGAATCTGAGCCTATACTTTTATCCTCTTCTTTGCAAATAAGTATTTAATTCATTCAGCTTAGGAGTTTTAAAGCTTAATAAACTGTCCAGGCATGTGAATGAAAAGTCGTAGTTCCATGTCCAGGTTTTGAGCCACTATTGTAAGTATTGCTTTTCAGCTTTCCATGCAAGAGAAAAGAAGTTCATTTACCTAATTTGTTATGAAATGTACAAAGTATAGTCAGCTTCACCAACTTACTGGCAGTGATTACTGTTCCTCATTTCTTTAATTAAAAAAAAAGGTGTTCAGCGGTAAAAATTAAATGGAAAATTACAACGCCTTATTTAAAACACACTCTATTTTTATTTGTTATTTTAAAATCAACTGTTACCCTTGAAAAATAGAGTCAAATACTCACATTTTTTTGTGGATAGTAAACTCTCATTAACGCACATACTGTGAAATCAGGCAGTAGTCGTTTCAGTGTGTTGGGTCATTGTAATATGACTGTATGACATCGCATGTATCATGTGTGTGTTTGGTGATACTTGCTAGCCAGTATGAAGAAAAAAAAAAAAGGCATAATCATCGACATTAAAAATTAAGCAAAGTGTTTGCACATATTTAGATTAGGCAAAAACCAGGCAAGATGCCGCTTTTCTAAACTGCTTCTATCCAAACCATTCAGTACAATATCAGAATGAAAAATGACAACACTTTGTCATCTGTTCAAATTGATATTGCACTCTTTGCAGTGACAGCTGAAAAGGCCCACAGGTGCCATATAAAGAGGTGACCATGTTGTCATATTTCATTTAGGCATCCCTCTGCAAAGCCATAATTACCTAATTAGGTTGTTAATTAGGAGATTAGCATTTCACTATATTGATAGAATGCTCTTTGCAGGCATGAGTCTAGATACGGATTTGTCTACCTTAATTTATAATCTCTGCATTTTTGAATACTTATTTATTTGCTTAAAATCGTGATGCAAGATAGCTCAGCTTAGCTGAGAATTAGCTTTTTTTTTTTTTTTTTTTTTTTGGACACTCGAATGAAGATTTGACAAGATCAGAAAACAATTAGCAGTAAACTGCTTGTTTGGAAACTCTCATATTCTCTCCCTCCTTCCCTAAAGCTCAATAAATAAAATATTGGAGTTGGTATAATTTGCATTCTGATTAGTATGACAACAAAAGTATAGCCAAATTCCAAGCAGTTCATAAATACAGAAAAACATATCTAATGCCAGATTGATTTACAGGTTTGTAAACTAGCAAAGAATTTGTTGGAAGTTATATGTAATGTGATGTTCTCTCATCATAATTTTCAAATTCCAGTTTCACTCATGAAAGAGCACCTCTTAAAATGACTTTAAATGATTGTTATATTTACTTCTTAATGATAGGACCCAAAGTATGAGTGACAGCTTCTCTAAATAAGTATTCATTCTTATATGCACTTGAGCTTGCGTTGAAACATCAGGTTGAGTTTTCATATATTTCAGTTCACTTTCCTTTATCCTGCACGCACAGGAGTCTGTCTGACATTCAAGGGTTTTGATTATTTGTGCTGCTGCAAATGTAGATAACCAGAACCATTTCTTCTGCAATTGCAGACAGAAGTTAACTGTGAAATTATTTCACATAACCTGAATCATAAATTTTGAAGTATATTCTCACCATCCTCTTTCAGCTTGTGTGATTTGGCGAGGAAAAAATCAATTCTTTATTCTAATCCACCTTTTTTTTTTTTTTTTTTTGGTAAGTCTGTAAGATCACTTTAAAGAGCTGCAGTCAATGAGAGGTGTTTAAGACCAGTGACTATGGAAGCCCTTGAGCCATAAGATGACATGTAATGTTATATAATTCTTCCAGCCTGTTGTATTTTGAGATTATTGTTAACTGTTTTGGATGCAAGTTGCACCTTGTAGAACTTACATCTTAGTTTGAAATATTTTCTTTTAGGTTGAATAGGGCTTAATTATTTATTAATCCCTGAAGGGAGGCAGTCAATTCAAATACATTTTCCTCTGAAAAAAATGTGAACTGCGATTATAATGATACAATGTTCTTTGAAGAATAACAGATGGGATTTTTTTTCTTCTTTTCAGCTTATATATATGTTTTATATTTTTGCAGTTAGAGAAGAAAATTGCCTTGTAGGAATTGGCTGGAGGATTTTGTGAAGGATTTGCAGCTGCTTTTTGCCATTTGAACCAAGGTTTTTTAAAATTATCACATTATAATAGGTAAAACTTCAAAGTTCTACCTCTTTCCTGTAGTAGAACAATTTTAGTTGCTAACAGCTTTCTCTGATTTTTGTCACATATGCTAGCTTCTTTAGAGGTCTGTGAGTAAATTTTCGTGTGTCTCATATATGATATATTTTAAAGTATGGAAGGCATAAATATTAAAATTTTTCTGTGAAGAAATTTTTTTATGCTCTCTGATTGTAGCACATCCTGAAAAGGTAGCATCAACTTGCCATTTTAGGAGAGATAGTACTTAAGTTGAAGATGAACCGGTGGTAACCAGACTGTATTTGGCTGAGCTATAAATGTGGTTTTATTTCTCAAAACTCTGTTAGTAATCAGTTTGTGTGCTTGTGATACATAAAGTGAAAGGAACATGCAATTTCAAGATTGTATTGCATGAGCCAAAACTTGTATTAATAATGGAATAAAATTTCATGTTTAAAACAGACAGACTTGAATGATATCTCTCTTATATTATGGGTGAGAACTGCTAGAGCTCTGAAGAAGTCTCATAGCAACAGGTAAGATACCTTCAGAAACCTAAATTTTCAACCTAATTTCTGTAAACTCCTTTAAAGGGGCAGTAACATGTAAGAAAGGTGCCTAACGTTATTAGTTTCAATTTACCAAGCAGGAGTCCATGGTTCTACTAGAAAATGTTTAAAGAGTCTACAAATCGGCAAAGCTAGAAAACGACGGGCCTAGGATATCGTTCAAGGTAGGATTTGAGAGAGCTCATGTGCTCTGTGTGGTAGACATGAAGGTGGAAAAGACCAGCCTCAGATGTCGCTACGAGCATATAATATAGAGTGAAGGGCAGCCGTTTGCTGTCTAAAAATAGAGAGGCATTATGTCAAATTCAACTGTGTATATTTGAAAAGAAACCAGAAAATTCAGTCCAAAATACTGCATTTTCATGGAAGTAAGGTAGCCCGCATTTAACTTTTATTTCATGTTCCAGGTCAAACTCTTTTTTTTTTTTTTTTTTTTCCTCTGAAAATAACAGTAAAAATAGGTTGATCAGAAGAGCAGGGAGTTCTCGAGAACACTTAAAATGTTGTGACAATAAAGTTGCCTCCCCGAATTTGGATGTGTTAATCTGTGTGTTTAAGATATAGTCTGTATGACTACATATCATTTTTTAGGACCTTTGTGTCGTCTACTGAGAGCTGAATAATTTGTTAGAACATTATGCATTATTTATTGTATGCCATATTATGAATGAGGTTGATCTGCATAACAGCCTTCCTTCACTTGCTGTGAAATCTATAGATGCCATAAATATAGCAATGGGTTACTGGAAGAGGAAAACTTATCATAAAAATAGTAGACTGAGATCCAGCTGTCTGACTTTGCTACAAAGTTCCTATGAAACCTGGCAAGTCATTCAGCCTCTTAGTGGTGCAGTTCTACATCTTTGAGGATATTGTCTCACTGCACAGGAGTAATAGGAGGTTAAGTTCACAATGACCTTTGAGACACTTCAGTAATACAGTAGTGAGATTAAAGAGGAGATGAGAGAGCGTTCATATTCAATGTGTTGATTAGAGAATATGTAAGAAAGCAAGACAGATGAATAATAAAGATAAAGAACAAAGAACAAAGCAAAGGACTGACTCGGCTCTGTCCACCTATGTGATGGATCATGGAAGGTATTTGCTGATTAGTAGCATATGATCATAACATTAAATTGTATATCATGTTGCACATAAGTAGTGTTAAGGTGTCACATTACTACTTTCATTTGTTATTTGCACAGAATATGTTTGAATTTTGTCTGCAAAATATTTTAAGAGTAGTATGATATTTAGTGTAGTGCAACTATTGAAAGAACATTTATTTTTTGTTTATGACTGAAGAATCTGTAAGCTGCTGATGCTATGAAAGTCTCTGAATTCTGTTAAATTCAGCCGCTATAGGTGGATGTAACAATCAAGTGTGGGTATAAGGAACACACAAGATGTGGTATGCTGACAAACCTAAGATCTATAAATTGATCTTGCATCTGTAATTTCACTGAAATTGATGACATAAAGGTTTAAAAATATTCATGTAAGGTCTTGCAAAATTGAATTTTGAGTCTCAGTTTCATTGTCACTGCCCTTCAGGCCAAATTTGTGTCATCTCGTTGGGCTTTACCTTTGTCAAAAGGAGGAACCATTTGGAAGTGTGTGGATAGCAAGTACTGAAATCTGGCATAAAAATCTGGACTGAATTTTTATATCTATCTGATTTTTTTTTTGATTTTTTTTGAGGGGCTAACTGTTTATAGAATTGCCAATTAATGTTAATTTATTTTGCAAATTCTGAAGAGGAGGAAGAAAAGATGGGTTTGTGTTAAACTTCAGAGTTTGAAATAGAAACTAAATAATTTCTGAAAATTTTTCAGTATTCATTTTATGGGAACAGTGATTGCACGTGTAAAATTGTACAGAAGCTTTGGCAATTTAGCATGCTAACTGTTAATAGGATGAAGTCGGGGTACAGAGTATAAAGGTAAAAATCTCGCATCTGCTGTTACATGTTGTTAACTCCCATAGCAGACATTAAATCATTTCAAGTACAATAATAGTGTGGGAGGTAAATTAACTAACCATTAACAATCTTATAAATACACAATTAACATGCCAGCATTTATATGACACATTGATGGGGCAGCAGTAATTTTTGATTGGGAGTTTGCAGACCTTTTAGAAGCCTAAGGCTGTTGCTTATTTAAACAAGTTCTTACTGCTTGCAGGTGAGCATGGCCTTTTTCTAATAATAAGTGAGGTGTAAATATATTTAAAGAACATTCTCAGAGCACAAACTAAAAGAGTTTTTCTTTTTAAATATCCATATACGGTACTTAGTTGTATTTATATTCTTGAATTTGGACAATGCTAGTCAGACTGTTACTGCTTAAAGGTCCTTATCAGGTAAATTACAGTAAGAAGTTTGCCTTATGGTGGGAGGTTTGTGTTGTGGTCTCTCGATTTGAGAACAACGAGAAATCCTTAAGGGAGAGGCCTACTTTCTGTGTTGAAAAGAACTGGAAAATAAAAAATAGAATCATAGACTCGCTGAGGTTGGAGGGGACCTTTGGAGATCTAGTCCAACCTCTCTGCTCAAAGCAGGATCAACTAGAGCAGGTTGCTCAGGGCTTGTACAGCTGGGTTTTGAATTCCTCCAAGGATAGCGATGGAATGTATTTAGGTAGCATAACTTATTAAAAATGTGTGGTAGGAACAGCATATTAATAACAAGCAGCATGACAGTTTTTTTTCTCTACCATTCATTTCTTGCTGCTCTGTTAACATTAATATAATATTTTTGAACTTGTCTATTATTTTAAAAAACAAAAAGGGGACAGGCTCTCATAAAAGAAATATTTGTAGCAATATTTGTGGCAAAGGGAGGAAGAAAGCCTAAAATGATGGAGGATATAAACCTCTTTTTATTGAATGTTCTATTTATTGGATGCTGATGCTTGCCAGTGGGGAGGAGACTCGTGGGGGTGGTGAATTTGCAACTGAGGACGAGTATGAGGACGAGTATGAGGCCTTCGACAAAGCCAAGCACCGTCAGAATTTTGCTTTTGTCGTGATTAGATGAGTGTCCAAATAAAGTATTACTTTTGCTTTCAACTATTTAAATGCAGAAGCTGCTTAGTGAGGCTCTGTATATTAATAGACCTTTTCCCTCAGATGCGTGCTGGGAAGTGATGAATGTGTTTGCTATCCCTAGAACAAGCTTGTCTGATGCTTTCTTTCACTTTGTTCTCTTAAAAACTGCCAGGAAGAGGCCAACTGCCTTTACCAGATTTTTCAGGGGAAAGTGCTTTGTGGAATTTAAAATCATTCTTTTTCCTTTGGTATTTTCTTTTTGCTGATGGAAGTTTTGCAAACGGCAATGATAGGAAGGTTTCTTTTCTGTGTTCAAAATATTAAATTAATGCATTTAGTTCTATAGCTGGTATATATACATTTTTTTCCTCAGATATGGAAATAATTAGAAAAGCAGTAGGGATTTGGAATTTCTGAAGTCTATTTCTAGTCTTGTATCTGTCTGTGATCTTAGATTTAAAAAAAAAAAAAAAAAACCACCACCAACCTCCCAGCTCTTCAGGCTGAGGTTTCACAGTCACAGAGCCACCTGTGAGGGCCGCTGGTGAAAGGGGACCCAGCTGTCCTCCCCATCTTTCGATATTCCTGCTGCCTGTGTTATGTTGGTACTAGTGTTCTTGCAGCTGTTCACTTAGGGGGCTGATCTAGCTGGAAACTAATAATTTTTTCCTTGTCAGGTTAGTTTTCAGCAGGTCATGTTTCTGACGTGACTCAGCTCACAGCTGCACAGGTGCTAATGCCAACCGTGGTGGAAATCTGTGAGCAGGGCCGGACAGGAGCGGGGAGTTGCCCCTTTCAGAGGCAGCCCGCGCTTAAATTGGATTACAATACCTATACGTTTGCAGTTACAGTAAAATGAGTAACAACTTGAGTGTGGGTTTTTCTCTTTTTTACCTATTATTTTGTTTTGTAAGGCCGCTTGCATACTCTGAATGAAATATTTTAGGTAAGTGGCAATTACTGTTGTTAGAGTACTTAAGAATTCAGGCATCTAGTATATGATCACAGAGCTCTTTCTGTATTGCAACTGCTGTCCATTACGAAGCTCCATGCAGCAGCAGATGTTCCGTATTCTGCCCTGAGATACAAATCTCTTCATGTTTGAAGGTAATCTTGGAAATATAAAACCTGAATTTCGGTTGGTTGTTTGCGTATTTGAGAGTAAAGAAAGTTTTCTCTGTATACCTTTTAATTCACTTTTAATGAAACAGAGTAAGAGTTTAGGAAGAGTATTGTGCTACACAGAAGTCTTTTCCTGGGTGCAGAGATGAGATGGTTCTCAGGGTATCATTGTTTAAACATGCACCTTGACTTCCATGCCAGCTTTTCAGCAATAATTCATGTAGAGTAGTGTATCACATGAGGAGCTGAGTTGAAAGACTGGAGAAAATTGAGAGCGCGGGAGGGAATGTTGAGCAAGTGCTTGAGCATCGTCAGACAGAGCCATGAATCTGAGAGTTCTTGAGAGATGATATCTTGGGAAAAAGGGGCTAGAATTGGGTAATCAATGGGTTCCTGTGTAGAGGCAGAAGAAAAACAGAAACGCAATATTATGATGGGTGTAAGAAAAATCAAAACCCTATTTCGTGCTGTAAATTTACTATATTTAACAAACAAATGGTTTTTTTGTGTGTGTTTTATCTCCATCCAGCGGTGTGTAGTACTTCAAATATTTTGCATTATAGAAACAATTTGTTTTATAGTAACGGGGTCTGTCTGGAGATGTTTATTTTGTTCAGGTCTTTTGGAATCTAGGTTTCAAAATGTCCTTCAGAACCACTCAGCAGGACCTGATTGTATTGTTTGTTTGTTTGGGGGCGAGGGGGGGTTCATTTGTTCATTTTGCTAAAATGCTGTGTACGTTATATTTCTAGGTGCCATTGTCCATGGAACAAGATGGAGAGAAGATAGTATAGTGAAGTGGTGGGCTTGTGGACAGGATGGCTTTCCTGGACAACCCAACAATTATACTTGCTCATATTCGGCAGTCACATGTGACCAGTGATGATACCGGGATGTGTGAAATGGTCCTGATAGATCATGATGTCGACCTAGAGAAGTTTAATCCCTCGTCAACATATGGGGACAGTTCAGAAACCCAGGGAAGCAATGGTGAGACTCAGGGCTATGTATATTCCCAATCAGTCGATATTACCTCAAGCTGGGACTTTGGAATTAGAAGACGATCAAACACAGGTAAATGATATTTGCAGCAGAAACAACATTAGCTTTTAAATTCAGTTTCTAATAATCTGGTTTGCATGGACCAATCAGAGCATGACTTGCTAAATATCTGCCATGTTTTTCCTCTTGTAATGTAGGCACCTTTTTTTTTTTTATAAAAGGTCTTTTAATGATCCATTTACTCTAGCGTGCTGTAAACTGAATTTTAATTGCTGTTTTATTTAATCATGTACAGAGGAATTTTGAGAGAGTTTCATTAAAAAACAGTTGAAATTGTAAAGCCGTCAGTTCTTAATCAAAAATACATGCTCAGTCTTTGTTGTTTGTATTGTTAATGTCTAGAGGGGAGTTAATTTCTGAACACGATAGTTGTTTTCTGAGAAATATCCACCAATATGTGTCAAATCTGTTTGTTATAAAAGAGAGCAATGAAGTTTGTTAGCTGATGAAGTGAATGATCTGTCTTTACTTTGTCTTCTGAAGTCTTACATTTGAGAAAAAACTTGAACTAGGATTTAAGTCATCAAATTAGGAAGTTTAAGGATGTATACCTTTTCAAAATATGAAGACAAACTAAGCTACTAGCATTAGAAGAAAACCTGGCTTATTTGCTGTTTCATGTTAGGATTTGTGAAACTTCTACTTATACCCAAGGAATGGTATGAATAAGAATTCTGGAATATCTAATATATATGACAAGACTGAGGGTTGGTCAGTACTGACCTTTTTTTCCTGTGTTACAGTATGTGTTTGTGTGTGTGTGTGTGTATTTTTTTTTTTTTTTGAAATTGTTTCTGCAGGTATTATAACACCACCTAGAGCTCAAAAAAAAAAATCCGTGCTCTACTTAACAAGTAAAATGTTAAATTGCATTAAATATTTTGAGATATCTTTTACAAATAAAATGTCATCAAAATTATAGAAGACACAGGGCACTGATCTTTTAATTAAGACAGTTATACTTGGAAATAAGCTGAATATATAGATTTGGAATCCTGGCATGCTGAAACTGAAATTAAAGGCATGGTGAAAAGCTTAGGGTGCCAGATTGCCAAGCCCTCTTCTTGAGGGCTTATTTAGTTCGGTAGATATTATACTATGTGAGGAATGAAAAGTGAAGATTTATAGAATTGCTCTAAAAAGTAATTCTGAACGATTATTTCACCAAGTGAGTGGATTGATAAAATAAACTACATTTAAATTACAATTTGAAACCATTTGAGTTGCAAATTGGTGGCATATTCTAAAATAATGATTAGGATACTCAGATCAGTAGGAAGCTGGGTTTGTGCCTCTTTCTGTCTGGAATGTCTTTTAGGTTGTGTTGTCATCTATGCATCAGGCACCTAATACAATTATCAGCTTAAGGTTTGAAACAAAACAAAAAAAGCCTACAAGATAAGTTGATTAGCGTGAACTCTTTTCAATAATATGGGAAGAACAATAAACTAAACTCAAAGTTAACTATTTCAAAATAAGTGCTTTTTGCACTACACGGGTAGTTAAGCTAAGTCCTTGATGACAGAAAACATAGTTCAGGAACTTAACAGGAGTTTATTACTCAAATGCCTGAATTTGTTTATGCTGAATTGCAATAGGTAGGGTAAAATATATGTTTATAAGACACATTTTTATGCCTCTGGTGATGAAAGTTGTTTGCTATCTAAAATTAGGAACTTACGTGATAAGTTGCTCTGTCGCTGCTTGAGGAAAAAAAAAAAATTAATAGGACTGTTCAGGTTCATTTCCAGTTATAATGAAGTCTGTTTCGAAAGAAACTACCTTATCTGGGAGAGTCTGTGTTTTTCATCCAATAGAAATAAAAGATGTTGATAATTTGAAAGCAAAAAGTTATTTTTGAAGTTTCCTCTAATTAACTATTTTCCATAAATAAAAGCCACTTTTTAAAGGAGCTGAAGAACAATAGAAAACCATAGCCCCTAATATTGCACTGCTATTGAAAAAACATCTTGCTGTTTTAATAGGTGTCACAGAGTTTTAAAAGTGTAAAAATTCTAAGTCAGGATTGCTTGGCACAAAAAAGGATCTACTTCTAACTATTACGTATTTTAAATTCATATTTTTAATTCATTTAAATTAACCTCAGGTCTTAATCTGGAGGTAAAACGGTAACAAAAAATATTTTGTGGTCAGTAAGTTCTATAATTTTTAGAACACTTCTTGCTTCTTCTTCACAGAAAAAGCGTTCATATGTCTGTCTCTTTTAAGTGCTAAAACTTGGTAACTGGTGGAATTTCAATTTTTGCTCCCAAAATGTCCAACCTTAAGGGCATTTCTTTCTCACATAATTCGTAAGTGCCTGAGTGGATTTTTTAGCAAAAACAGGAATGTTTGTTCTTTGAAAAATAATTGAAATGGTCTTTATGTTGAGCAGAGAAGGTAGTGTCATTTTGTATATCAACAGATTATAAAGGCTGTTTTTTTTTTTTTTAACATATAAGCTCTTCTTTATTCTCCTTTTTTATAACCTGCTAAATAAAATCATTTCTGTTTGTGATGTCTTTTACCATTGTTTCTGGTTGGAATATAATTTTTTATTATCTTGTGCAAAGCTATTTCATTATAAAATACCTTACCGGTGTGTCATACCTGTTTGATAAGTTGTAGAAATAATGTGTTATTGCAGAAGACTCAGCACATCACTGTAGAGCGCATGCAAGTATTAGTTATTAAGTGTCCCTTGTGGGTATGCAGATTTGAAAATGGATTTATTTGCATTCTAATATCAAAGTTGTCCCCTTTGACTTAAAAGGGATGCGCAGTGAGCAAGACATGTTAGGGTATGGCACATCATGTTTAGGTTCTGGGACACCGTAGGTGTTGTCTGCCCAAGAACTTTTCATCCTCCTCTACCGAAGCTGGAAGGGTCATGGGGATCTTTGGCAGTGCATCTCCTCACTGCAAAAAAAAAAAAAAAAAAAAAAAAAAGAACACGCACAAACACACTCCCCTCAAGTGCAGGTGAGCCAGTACAAGGTGTTATATACATGGGAAAGAAGCAAATTCTCCCTCCCAATCCACATGACTAGAAACAAAGGCTCGTCTAGTTACTAATATTTAATGAAACAAGAACTACATGTGATCAGCAAAGTTTTTGACATAGCTTTAAAGCTGATATGCTTGTGAGTTGGAACCTTAAATAATTCAAATTCCTAATAAATACCGATAATTCCATCTAATTTGGAGTTGCTATAATACCGTCACACAATGAATGACAATTTGTGATCAACTTTACGTGGAAAAATTGTATAGAAGAATTGCATTGAGTCAGTGAAGACAGTGACTGCATGTTAATATACTTGTTTTGGCGTGGGTTAGGGGGTGAGATTAACCCTTGCATGCCTTTGATGAATTTCTACCTCTGTGTCTCTAAAAAAGCAACTGAAGGTGGAATTTTACCAGCTTTGGGACGTACTGAGCAGCAATTCTTTTCCTACACCACTCACCACAGTTCAGGACTGGAAGTTACAGTATCATCTTAGGGGAGCGCGCTCCATTTGAGTCAACATCCCCTTTTTAAAAAATAATGAACTAACGATAATAGTTACCAAATAGGGCAAAATCCTGCACTCCTCTTATTTCTATCTTATATTTCTTCCTTTATTTTTTTAATGTATAAATGTAATGTATATTTCATGATGGCCCATTTGGGAAAAAGGATTTTGGAATGTGATTTGAACTACAGTCTAGACAGTAATTAGAAAAAATTTTTTCATTCAGAATTAAATGTCCACACCACAATAGTGTTTTATCCAGTATTTGCAGTTATAAGCATGATTCTTCCTTTCTTTTTTTTTTTTTTTTTTTTCCACAAAGGGTAAAAAATAGAGACATTTAGTCACTGGCATCATATTGATGTAAACGGGAGTTAGGAAATGAAGTCTCTATTTATATTTGCCTTAAGCTACTTCCTACAGCTGTTGAACCTAAGGTTTGTTTTTTTGTTTGTTTGTTTTTCCATCATTTATCAGTTTGGGAGTTTTTAAGTAAAAAAAACCACTTCTGTGTCCATACTTCTGTTCACAGACTGAATGCAATACTAAAGTAAACAGAAGGAGTATAAAACATTTGTTAAGGTTTTTTTAATTATTATTATTATTATTGGTGAAATGGCTCAGGGAATTCAAATTGTATCTAAAAATTGTCAGAATAATTTAGTATTTTAGAGACTCTTCTGAAAACTCACTTTAATTAGTGAATGGTCTCGATGCTTCAAAATTGCTGATATATCCAGCAAATTGTTTGCTCAGTGATCAGTGTTGTTAGTCCTACTTTCCAGTCTAATCTGCTTTCTTTTTTGAGTGGACACTTTATTGCATTGGTTATTTCTGGTGGTCATTTTCTGGGATAGCTTCTACCAGGGTATTTAGTTGGCAGTCTCCTGAGAGATCTTTTGTTAACAAAAAGAGAGTTTAAGGTATCATCTGGGACCTTGATCTGTAAGCTGTTTGATATTTTAGCAATTTGAGGCATTTTTTCCAAACCATATTTTGAAGATGGAGTCAAAATATACATAAAGAAATATTATATTCATTTTAATATTTGACTAATGTTGTGAAGATACAAATCATTTATTTTACTACCTATAAACTGTTTCAGCACGCTGCAGAAAAAGCTATGCTAATTTATATAGCTTTGACATTTTATAATTTTCATGATTTTTAGATAAAGGATTTTATATTTAAAACTTTAATAGTCTAGTCTGAGTTCATTTATCTTTAATTTTTGAAACGGGTAGAGTAATTCATAACAGTAATTTTATTCCTGTAATGTAATATTCACTTCAGTTCATTTGTGCATTAAAATTCCTTTAAGACCGTTATTAATGATTTATATAATGAAATGTCATATTAATCACAGAAGTTTTCACATTTTATTATTCTCTTCCATGTTAATACTATCTTTATGATCTCTATTAATGTTTTATATCCTCTAATTTCAATTATAAATCAAGAACATTTTCATGTTTTTGTTGGTATTTGCTTTTCAGGGGTGCCACCTTTAAAATTTTATGACTTTTTCCCCTACATATGCAGTATAAAACATCTTTATTCATATAAAGGTAGTTAATTATGTCTTTGTTTATAGTAAACTTTCATTGACAAACTTATAGTTATAATATTTCTTTTCAAGCTCAGAGACTAGAACGTCTGCGGAAAGAGAGACAAAATCAAATAAAATGCAAAAATGTTCAGTGGAAAGACAGAAATACTTCTTACTCAGGTAAAATGAAAAGATCTTCTATTTTCCTACTGTGTTTATTTCTACTTTTGATATTAAATTATAACATTTTCAGTTTGTAATTCTCACTTAAACTTTCAAAGCATAGAGGAAATACTAATTACTATATTTGCCTTCCATTCCCTAGTTGCATGGTTCCTGTAGTTTGTTGTTTTATTGGCGTGGCAGGCTATTGCCAGAAGCCTCCCATTTGTTTCCAGCTTTGGCTGGGGCACTCTAACTTACTGAAAAAGACAAAATACAAATAAAATGTTTAAGATTAGTTTATTGTTCTGAACTAATTAGAGTCGCTGCTTTTTGTTTTTTTTTTTTTTTTCCTGCAATATAAGTTATTCGTATAATGTTTGTGGATTTTTGTCAGCTGGTAACATCATCTTTTAAGATTTTCGTAAGCTTACTGAGTAAGAAATGAAGATTGCAAAGCTTTTAGTGTTATTGTGAGATATTTAAGGAACAGTCAAGTAACAGGACTTGATTGTCTCCTTGCTGTATTGGTAGGTGATTGGCAAGTGTCTGTATTCAAAATGCAGGATCATTAAGTCCATGTAAATTATTGTTTTCAAGCTGTTTCCAGTGGCTTTTGGTGTACAGACTGTGATGGAATTTTTTTGTTTTTTTGGGGAAGGGGGGAATTACTTTTCCGGATAAGGGAGAATTCTTAAGAAATAATATATATGTAAGATCTTCTTAAACAGAAGCATAATAAAAGGTGCCTTAGCTTAGCTGTTCCTTCAGAATACTAGTATCACTGATTTTTCAGATGAATATGCTCTTTTTTTGGGGGGGGTATAATTTCTGACTGGATGTGCTACATAGTTTAATAATAAATGAAATGAAAGTTCCATCTCAATTCTCTTCTTTCATAGCTCAAGCTAGTATCTGTTCCTGTTGTATGTGACACACAGTCAAACCTTTGTATGGTCTGTCATGCCTACTTCTTTCAAAATGCGTATATATCTTAATGAGTTCCCTGTATAATCTCCTTTTTGCCTAAATCCTTGCATCTTCCTGGCTATCCTTTTCAGAACCCTCTCCAGTTCTATAATATCTTTTTTATGAGAGTGAACAAAGCTGCTCATATGAGCAACACGGTTGCACTAATCCCCACTACAGTGTTCAGCATATGTTTGATACCTTTATTTATGCATTCTTAAATATTTTTGCTTTTCTACGTTTGTAAGCACTGGTGTAGGTTTTAAAGTTTAATCCACCATAACCTCCAATTCTTTGCTCAATATTTTTTAGCATTTGACTAATGATGGTGTAATTCTCTTTTTCTTCCTTATCCCCTAACTATGTTGTTTGTTTTTTTCTTCATACTGAAATGCACTTGGATTTTAGCTTCCTGCTGTATCTATGCTATTTGTGTTTTCTTATTCATATGGGCTCCTTGGCACCATGACATTTAGTTCCTTTTATGTGCTGCCTTGAAGATAGACCTAATCTGTCAAGTAGCAATAAAGGAGGTGTCACCCCTCTCAGAATGTGCCAGGTTTTAGTTTGCCACTGCAGTTGCAGGCGAGTAGACCTGTACCTCCCTGCTGCAGAACAGATTTTAATAAAAAATAAATAAATTGCATTAAAAACTCCAGGCACTCAGTAACTGTCTTTATTGGCAGTGCTGATTCTCCTTCTCTGCATTCAGTGAGACTCTTCATGTTTCTTTACTTATTTGTGTGAAGAACATAGCAGAAAGAGGCCAAGGAAAAGAGGAGTCCCAAACTGTATTCCCTGGCAGGAGCGTGTGTGAGACTGTGTCTGTTCTGTTCCTTAAGTTTAGCATCATTGGAAAATATATATGAAAGCAATAGTAATAGAAATGGCTGTCCTCAGATGGGAGGAGTTTGGCCGTCCTCTTCTGATGGTGTGTTTATTTGAGCTTTAGCCAAAGTTAAGTTTATGGTTGGCACCACGCAGACCAAAAGGATACTGGAAAGTTGTTTGCTCTGCTGAGCAGTCTGATAACACCATCTGCACAGCTTCCTGGTCGCAGGCAGACGCCTTGCTGAAAAGAGGAGCTCTTATCAGCGTTCCCATTCTCCTGGAGGTTGATAGGTAGTCATAATTTGAGGCTTTTGGTGGTTGAGTATTCTTTGTCATATCCCATTTTGTATTACTGTGTACAAAAATAGAATTATGCTAACCATCATCTCTTGAATGGACGGGTATGAAGATCCATATGCCATTTATCTGTGGGCTTCTGTTAACAATTGAAAGAAAATGATATTAGTGCCTTACCTTCTACAAAAATTTCCATTCTTGAGCACTAACACTTGTCATTATCTGGCTCAGTGTGTTCTCTTAGGTTTACCATGTTCTTTGTCAGTGTTATATGAAGGGCTTAGAACGGGCAGCCCGATCGTGAATCTGCAATTACTTTGCCACAGAAGAAGTAAGCTGCCGGTTAAATAGCCCGGCCTACCCCACAAGCCGTTCCAGCCCCCTGCCTTGCATCAAAGCTGGGCTGGGCATGCAGGGAGTTGAGCTGGCTGATTTTCTTTTTTCCGTTGCTGGGCTGCCTCTCAGCCAGCCCAGTTTCCTCATGCTTATTTTCCTTTCCTTTCCTTACATGAACATCTCTCCTGACTATCCGTATGGTGTAGGTCATTAACCTAGACGTACTCTCTTCTCATTATTTGGGTACACTTAGACAATATTAATAAACTGCAGCCTAAACTTTAATTTACTTAAGCTTAGATATCCCGTGGGATCCCACAGAGGTTCTCCCTCTTTTTCCTATTCTCTGATGTTAGATAGAATTAGTTTTTAAGAGGTATTGTTCAGATGCAGATGATGGAGCATGCTAGCCAGCGTTTGCCGTGAAGAGTTGGCAAGCTCAGTTTGTGAAAGCGCTAGGATAAAGGGAAGTGAGAGCAGAGTAATTCTGTGTATGGGCATGAGAAAAAATGAAGAATGTTTTCCACTCAGCATTTGCTTGCCACAGTCATTAAGCAAGCTTTTGGCATTGTCGTAGGAGTGACTTTGAAATATAAGGTTGTACAGTGTGCAGAGTCAAAAAGAAAAAAAAAAAAAAACCCTTCATGCATTTGGAGTTGGGTGGGAGATTAATAAAAACGAAGATGTTTCAGGGGCAGTTGTTTGACTGGAAGCATCAGGTACTGGAGGCCTGATTTTTATTCTGTTGCTCCAGAATAAATTAGCAGCTCATATCACCTTTCTGTGCCTCAGTTCTTTTTCAGTAAAAAGAAAATGACACCTGTCAGCTTCCTGCAGTATAGAAACCATATTATCTTAGTAAAGCAGTTTATGGGTCTTATAAACCTAATATTGATATACATCCCAGTGAATATTGTTCTTCTATAAAATGCTAGGTCTGTTTAGATCAGTCTATGAAAGGAAGTAATAGGACATTGTATTTACATGTTACATTTGTTCCTTTTAGAGCATATAAAAATGTAATTTAACAATGTATTAAGGGAATCTTCCAAAAATCTTGAACTTTGGCCCATATAGAATAATTTACAGCTAACAATGCCACAAAGGATGAAATAGACCTATAATGTGGACTAGTGGCAATGCTTCATTTTAGTTAAAAATTATGCAATTAAAACTCATCAAGTGTAAAAATATGAGCTTTTTTTTTCCTTCTGAAATTTAAGAATTTTTTAAATGTTTTTTTCCCTAGCTTGAAGGGAATAGTCGGAGCTCTCACAACTAGAGTATCTCAGGAATTGTTTGATGGAAATCTTGATGGAAAGTGCTAGTGTTTCAGAAACCTTATCTTTCTTTTTCTAGCTATTTGCCAAATCCTTAGAAGGCTTTGGGTTCCCTTTCCCAAGTGAGTTGAATTTTTTTGAGATCATGAAGTTTTGTGCAAGAGGAAAACAATTTCTAAACCCACTGAATTTACAGTGTTACAGAATGTACTATTATTTAAACCTTGTAGATTTTTAACTTGAGTGAAAGATTTACAAAACTCAAAGCAAAACAAATGTCGCACTAATGAATGCAGAATTCCTGAGATCCTCTTTCTGCATATCCCAATACAGGAAGTAAGAAACAAATCATCTTGACGTTTCCTTAGAGACAAAACTGGAAGAGAAAATACTTGTTTTTTCACTTGAACCGATAAAATCATTACATTGAACTCCAAGGTGCAAATGCCCAAGAAATACCAGTTCAGGGTAATACTCTAACATAATTATAATTGAGAATTTTTTTAAAACAGATAAGCTTATTACAAAAACAGAATACCTAATGTAGTTTAAGTTGCCACAGTTAAGAAAAAGAACTTAATCAAACTTTTCTGGTTAATCTGAGCCTCTCACAAGACTGAGTGTCTCCTGGTAAGTGTATTTGGCACTTTTGCCAACCGTCTGAATTTTCAGGCAATCTGCTAGCAAAAGTAAACTGAGTTTTTGACTGGTATAATTTGACAAGTTTTAATTTCACAGTTTAGAAAATGAATCAACTCCCTGAAGATCAAGTCCCTAGTCAATCTAACTTAGAAGCTGTTTCATTTCCCTGGAGAAGCAACATGTATATCTTTGAGATGTAAGAGAATCCAAATGTATGAATACAGAACAGAGCAGAGGCACTTTAGGAGAGCTGATGTTGATTCTCAGATAGTGATTGATTGAGTTTGGGGGTAGTTTGTTCCTAGAGCAGATGTGGAGCGCTCTTGTCCAGATTCAGTCACAATTTCTTGCAGATGAGACCCGTTGGACTAATAGGCTAAAACACCCCAGGATCTGTCCTGATTTTGTAGTGTCCATGTAACATAAGCTGTAATTTTTTTTTTTTTTAAGTGTGCCTGAATGCTACAGTTTTCAGTTCAGCTATCCAATCTCATCATATTAAAAGAGCTTTATAGCAGAGGCATACAGAGCTTCATAGGCTCCACAAACTACTTGTTAACTGTTACCAACTTTGTTTTTATAAACTTTTCTTATTGTCCAGAATGTTTGTCTGGACTGGTGCTTTCAGGCTTGGCACTTTAAGAGGAGACCATATCCAGTCTAACTATGAGAAGGAAAAGCCAAAGGAATCACTCTTTTGGATCAGATGTACTGTTCACAGCACAGTGACTGGACAGTATAGTAAGGGTATAGTGTAATATTGTGCTGTGATATAATATAATGTATGTTAAAAGCTCAGATTGAGATGCTATTGCATGTTGGAAAAAGTGACAACTGTTCTTTTGCCAAGAATTTATTATTCGTTTATAAAAAGACAGGCAGGCAGAAGGACCAGAACTGCCTAATTTTCTTTTTGTATCTTGATATGATCTTGACTCAGGTGGATCTTGCAGTGATGAGTTCCATATTTCTTTGTGGAAAAAGATGCTTCATTGTCTAAGCCTAGACAGCAGCATCATTCAAACTCACCATTTTCATACTCTTGGTTTATTAAGCAGAGTGGTGGTAGATTCTGCTAAGGCGTTTGCTGTTTTATGTATTTAATTTTGTTCTCTCCCTTATAATCTTTCTATGGTAAACAGTAGCCTCTGTACATCTCATAATGCAAATACTTTCATCTCTTTTCTGAACTGCAGCAGAGGAACTGAGCTCCCTATTTGAAAAAAAGAATTTCAAAGTAAAATCTCCATGTTCTGGGAAGCAGTCAATACTATCTGTGCGACTTGAACAGTGTCCACTACAGTTGAATAATCCCTTCAATGAGTACTCAAAATTTGATGGCAAGGTAAGTGAACCAGATATTTTTTTCTTATATCCAGGTGGTCCCTGACCTGAAGATAGTAGGCCTTAGGCAGTTCTCATATTCATTTACTTGTTTAACCTTTAATTAGACTTTATAGCAGGCCATCAGTTATTTTAGAATCATACTTCTCCTAGTCTTAAATATAGTGGTTCCAGGCTCAGTAGAAATGAGGGCATCTTTAATTTTTATCCATAGGCAAAAAAGGGAAGGTACATGTTCCGTTTCTCATTACTAAATTATGCCTTAACATTAGCTCTGTTCCATTCCCCAGCAGGATGGTTATACAGGCTATTTGCTAAACAGAAACACATGAAATGAGAAATCAGATCCTAACAAGTGCCTGTCTGCTTGGTCTTCTAATGTTGGGATTTTTTTCATCACACGTCTTTGGAGGCCAGGCAAGAATACTGTAGGTTTTAAGTTTGGGGCCATCCAACTCATTCTTTTTATATCTCTCCAAGGATGCTGATTTCAAATAGTAGTGACAATAATATAAATGTATTTTAGACTAGCGAATAAAAAATTACCCTGTTCAAAGACTTCATGCTATAATGTAAAAGATACTTAATGCCATAAGAAACGTAAACTAAAGCAATCAAAATAGTCTCTGTACTTATCACCTCTCAGACCATTTAGTTTAAAAACATCCATTCCCACTAGGCAGCATTACTACTGCATCAATATGCTGAATTTAGCACTGCAAAAGTACTCAATTATGTAGAGGAGGTTTACTACAAACCTGGTAGGTTAAATGTATTTGACTACGTTCATTTCAAGAACTTCCTCTTGATGTTACTCTGAATTGTCAGTAATTATTTCTCCTTGTATATGCTCTAGTTATTCTATGTTGTTGAATTTTTTTCTCATAAACCCTGGAAACTGAAATATAAACATTGATGTGATGAATCAGTGTCATACTGTTCTGAAACAATTATAAATACTGTACAGTTCTATTTTCTGCTGGGTTTGTTTGAGGAGTCTCCTGTGGGAGCGTGAAGTGTGAGCTTCATTACCGTTCTGATGGAAGAATTTCATATTCTGTTCAGTATTCTTAAAGTGGAAAGTTAGATATGTAATTCCACTAGAACATCTAGAAATAATCTAAATATTTATGAAATGGTAGCTTTTAGACCATGAAGTCCATGTAGCACAAGCTGCCTCAGTTCTTATTTTATACTCGGTATGTATGAATTAGTACTAACTGTTCTGGAATCTCTGGCCTCATTAATAAATGACAGTGATACTTTGATGCTGGCAACACCATGATGCCCCCTTACTAAACCCACATCTTGCTGTTCTTGTGTCATAAAATTTCAGCTGGCAAATGTTTAGGCGTACTTCTAGCAGTCAAGCACAGAGGAAGTAAATATTTTTTTTGTTAGGAGAAATGTATTTTAATTCAGTGGTGTCCAGGTTTTGTAGCTGTAGTATTTGAGCATCATTTGGGTTTCCAGTTAGAATTTTTCTTAGGTGTTGAGGAACTTTAGAGTGGTTCCTTCCCACTTTTATAACCCAAATTGCTTTTTACTGCATTAGTGTGAATTTTAGTTGACTGTAATGAACATCTTAATTTTCATGTTTCTAAGTCTGATGCATTCAGCAAGCATTTGTTCCATTTGAAGGAAATTTTAATGTACATATTAGCTTGAGATTTTAATGAAATATATCAGTACGTTATTCAATGACAACTTTGTGATTTGTAGGGTATGATATGAATCAACTCTCATGTGATTTAGAAATCAAAATACCTGTTCAACTAACTGTACAAAATAATCAAACTGGCATTTTGTTAGAGTGTAATAAGACTGCATTAGTTATAACAGTATTGATTATATTACTGTGGTAAGCTTGTCAATAGTGTGCCTATAAAATTTATTCTCAAGACTTCTATATGTATTGCCTGCTTTTTAAATACCTACTCTCTTATCTGAGATATAGAAGAAATGTCATAGTTCAGTAGTGAGTTATTTTAGGTACATCAGTTTTGTTGTATTTTTCAGACAGTAATGTGAAATGGAAAACCATGCAGCTTTTTTTAATTACTGTTTTTAATGAAATATTGTAGATGTTACGATATTGTAATTGCATTTATTGCATTTATTTTCTATTGGTATTGCATTTATTTTTTATTGATAAGAGGTGAGTAGTATTTTTCACATAAATACAATCCTTTTCTGGGAATAGTGCATGACTTATTTACATAATTAAGAGAGCTGCATGTCTCTTGGGGAAATGGTACATAATTGGGGAGAGGCAGGAGGGATAAGGAGGGGCTAGGGGCCTAATTAACCATGTCTTTAAAAAAAAAAAAAAAAACCTACTTAATTATGTATTTACGCAAGGAATCACAGTGGCTCTGAAATCTTTACAGTTATAACTAGGGCTTTAGTTTATATACATTAAGTGGCGTAACACAGATTTTGAGCTTGTTGAATAACACCTGTTCTGGGGCTCGCTGATATACCATCAGGAAAGCCCTTTACTTGCTGTTTCCAATCTCTTCGCTCATGTGCGTACTCATCTTGACTGCATTCTGGATGTTTGTCACTTATTGCTAGTTCAGCTCCTTAACTGACCTGAAATGAGAGAGAGCCATTTATTCACCACAATTTTTGATATATTGTTTTAAGGTGGTCAGCTAAAAACAAGAAAACATTGCATGCCATAATGTTAACCAGGCCAGCGTTTTGAAAAGCTTACATCCTGCAGGTGTGTTCTGCCAGATTTAGTGTCTTTTTCATAACCACTTCTCCAATTTTATGAAATAATAAAATTTTAAAGTACTCTAATTTCTTCCTGTTCTGATCAGTTCATTAATTATCAAAAAAGTAGAGAATATGGCTTGTGAAATGCAACTACAGTGGAAGCATTCTAATGAGCTCAAGAACTTAGGTGATTCTTTTCACGCAGGTATACAAGCAGGGCTAGGCTTGTGGCTTTCATGTATGTTGTAAAACTGCCATTCTTAAAACAACTAGAAGAAGACGTATTTAATAACTAATGTTGTCTGCATCTTTAAGTTTTTCCTTAAAATAGCTATTGAGTAAACCTAGCCCCTGAAACTATTTCCGTGGTTTATAAGAAGGTTGTAGATCTTGGCTAATAAATCTTGGAAACTCTTGCTGAGGACATTGAATCAAGAGAGAAGGCTAGTTATTTGTAATCACTGCAGTTGCCATTTGTATAGAAAATTATTTGAAAGCTTGAGGAATTAGTGGCCAAATTGATTTCCTTTATCTGCCTGGCAATTATATTACTGTAGACAGAACACATTTTATAGATATATTCAAGTTTACTTCTGTTTACCAAATTTGAAAAATCATATTTTGATTGTTTATTGTTCCAAATTGCTGGCTCCTGATAAAGCTGGGAAAATAAGACTGACCTTACAGACCTGCCCTGCCAGATTTGAAAGTCATAGCCAGGTACCAAAAAGGAAACACAAGGGGAAACAATTGGCTTATTGCAATGGCACAACCCTGCGATTCAGAACATCCAGTTAATCTGCAAGTTGTGCTTGCTCCTGAAGAGATAAACTGTTAATTTTTAGCAGTTAAGCTTTGTTGCAGAATCAAACCTTAATCCCAATACTCCTTTGTTTTTAAATTCAGAAAATGGGGCTCATATTACTTGCCTGCTTTCAGTATTTGCTTGAAAAGCATGCATTATCTCTTCATTCTATAGAAATTCAAAATATTCCTTTTCAAATCACAGTTGTAACTTGCATGAGTCACTGGAAAGCATAGCGATGGGTTTCCTCCGAGATACTAATCTTAAAGCATACTGATTTAATACGGCATTAGTGTCAGAACTAGTCAACTGCATGACCATTCCCACTAGTAAGAAAAAAATGTTATCAAGGTGTTTTTAGTTACTGGAATGGAGGAAAATCGTGCTAGAATCAAATATTCAGCTTTGTAGGAAGCACATCCTGAACGAGGAACTCCTGCTGGGGCCTCTATTTACAGTTCTCATTAGAATCATCATTGAAGTCTATCCACATCAATTTTTTTCTCCTAAGTTCCTGCTAATTTTGAGAAATTTTAATGACAAAAACATCTTGTCAGTTCAATTTTTTGAGATGCCTGCCACCAAATGGCTATTCTTACATCCCCAAAAGAATGTTAACAAAGCGTTACCGGGCACTCGAAGAAAAGTTACTGAAAATATTCAAAACAGTCAAAGACGACAGTTGGGAAACCACAATCAAAATGAAGAAAGAACGGATTATTCAGCTCTAGCATAAGCCTGGTATACAAGGCCAAAAGCCATTTCCAGTGGGCAGACAGAACACTAGTCTTCTCAGGATGTTTTTGTTCCTATTTTCATCATTAGAAGTTGAAAATCAAGATTTAAGGAGATCTCCGAAGTTTTCCGACCTCACTGGAGCCTTATGGGTTTACTTGACTACAGGAGATAATTTAAATTAAAAATAAAATAGGTTAACATAATTTTTGGCTGGGCAGATGCTAAAAATCCTATTGCAAGGAATGGTACCTCTGTACTTCATTACAGGATTTTTTTTTGTGGCTGATTTTGGTAACTTATTAATAACAATGTCTCTTTTAGTAACTGTTTTAACAATGATGCTGTAGGAAGTATGGGGGAAGGGATAATTCATGAGTGCTAATTGCTTGGCTGTTAATTTTCATAAGTGTTGATAGAAGCAGTTCCTTAAATTAAACTTTGTTTAAAATGTATCAGGGGAAATATTCCACAATGTCGGGCCTGAAGTGAAAATTAATATGAATGCTGTGGCAATTAACACGTACTGGTTAATAGCTTTTAGCAGCATTTTGGGATGATAGTCCTTAAATACATTTTTGCATGCTGCTCTTGTTGCAGTCTTGTTCCAGTGTATGTCTGGATAATCATGAACAAATGTTTTCCACAATCTCCAATATTAAATAGCTTTACTCAAAGAAAGTAGATAAAGAATGTGTGAAAGAAGCAATGCTGCTATAATTAATATGGAGAATGTCTAAAATAATTAATCCAGGATGAAAATCTGTGTGGAAAAAATAAATTTTTCATTTAAAATGTTTCGCCCTTAAGCAGAGTAGAATGTTTCTCATCTGAATCCTAAATATATTTCCACTTTTTTTTTTTTTTAAAGCATTTACTTATTCTGCCCCTTTTATTAGTTTGCATACTGGAAGCATTCTACTAAAATAACCCTTCTTCCTCCCCCCTGCCCAAAGAATGCACCTGCTTATAATGTGTGTAATAACTTACATAAGGTTGTAGGTAGAGATTTATTAAAGAAAGCCTTCTGTAGAATTGCTTGTTTTGTGTTGTGCTGCTTGTCTGAAACACAGAGCAAGATCTACATTATAAAGATTTTTAAGTTTTGGAAAATTTGCTCAAATAATTCTTGATGTAAGATCGTCTGGGCAATTTCTTTAGGCGTGTGCATATGTATGTGTATATACATATATATGCGAACTAAAAATAAAACTGTAAAGGTAAAGACATTTTTCATCAACATGATGTTAACATTCCTCTTACGAGACTGCAGAATCAGTGTTCGTATTTGAAAACCTGCTGCTGTACCAGCTGGGTGTACCAACAAAGCTGTGTTGGTATTAGGACAGTAGAAACCAATTCTTGTAGTTGAAACTATTTTCTGCCCATGGTAACTGCATCTACGCTACCTTCAACCTTCATACCATGTTTATCAGAAACCAGATGTCTTCGTGCTCTTGACTGGCGTAGTTTAGTGTGATGTGAACCTATGTGACCTAGGAGGGAGGGAGGGAGGGAGGGAATACTTCTGCTGAAAGCTTTGGAAGCTTTCTTCTTGATTTTTGTTTTTATTTCACACATTTTCATACCTTTTTGTCTTATGAAGTTTATCTTTCTGTTCTGTATTTTTCTTTTGAAGTTGCTACTCATCCTTCTCAACATACCCCTTAGAAAACCATGTATTCGAGATGTATTACAGCCTGAATAGTCATGAATTGGATCATAAAATTCCCTTATTTACTTTAATCCTTCCAGGTTACAAATACTGCATGTGTCATACTTCAGCAGTGCTCAGGTCCTAAACCGTATTGCACAGGGAAAGCACCCTAGTGCATAGTAATGATGGGGCGACCTGTTATGGAGAAGCCTGAATAATTCTGCGGGTGAAGGTGTCATATGGTGCGTTGGTGTATGGTTGTCCTCGCTCTCTCTTCTCCCCTTTCTCCCCTTCTCTAAATGGCTGTATATACGCCCTCTGTGTTGGTGGATGGTCCAGCTCATGGTAATATACTTCCGTTTTTTTATTGCTATTTCTCTTCTAGTTTCCTCTTTCCCATCTCCAGTACAATTTTGCATGCTTTTGCTTCTTCCACACTGTTTTGCTGTGTAACCACCAGAGCAGCTCTGTCGCCTCTGTTAGGAGAGGCAGGCTCTCCTCTTCCAGATGCTTTGGTTCACCTGAGGACAACAGGAATAGACTTTCCCCAGTAAGATGAACATTCAGATGAGCAGCACTCTCCTAGCTGGGGGAGCATTTCGGTGTGGGCACCCCACCTCTTCTGTAACATGGTCACAGTCCTCGGTGACAGGCGACTGCCACACGGCGTGCGGTATGCAAGCAGGAATGCCAGAGGAATGAACAGCATCAGAGCAGGCTTTATAGGAATACATGCTGCCATTTCTTGCTTAGCCCAGTTCAAGGGCGGCACTGTTGTTCCTTAGACACCTGAAATAAGTGCCAGTAACTTGCATTTGTATCAAACTTTCCCTTCAGTGTCCTGGAACTCCTTGTAAAATTTCATATCCAGCTGGGAGAGCTTGAGTAATGAAATACTAGTCTGTAATACTAAGAACCTTTCAGTATTCATGACCTGCATTGCTAATGACGTAGGTTCATAATTCTTTCTTGTAGCATCATATGATTGGCTACCTAGAGAGCTAAGTCCAAAAATGTTTTTCTTTAGCTAAAGTTTCTTAACTTAAAAATTGCCACTTTCTAAAATACATTTTGTTTCATAATATGTGATTAACGTGAGTCCTGCTACTAGCTGAGTTGTATTTAAATAAAGCACGCCTGTATTAAGAATGCCTGATTTGTTCTTTATTGTGTCAAAGCTGTAATGATTTTGATGCCTAATCAGTGCACTTAACTGTTTCCTCTGCCATTGCCGATTCAGTAGGTTTTGTTGGGTAGAGAGAAGCCCTGAGCAGAGGGATCAATTAAATAGCGTAATGGAAGTTAGAACACAACAGTGCTTGGGTTTCCATACATTGATTAAAATACATTAAGCTTGACTGTTACTTAATTAAAATACTTCAGAATGTGTTTTGTTATTTTGTACAGAGAGGCCATTTAAAATGAGATAAGGAAGCACTTTGTAATGACTGCTGAACACTTACTGTGAGTAACTTGATGCACTGACAGAAAACTTGTCTGCTCCCTCAGCAGAATGAATTCATACATCTGAGGCATCCCCTTTGAGTGCATGCAGTGGA